>NC_084797.1:43987313-44287313 GCF_963169125.1 Humulus lupulus | reverse complement strand
ATAAATAGTGATATCATTATGAAACTCATATATTTCACATAATCACATATATATTCAACTGAATTCACATATTAATCCATTTATGTCCTCCTGACACACTAATCGAGGCACTAAGCCTTATTAGCAAATTTGGGACGTTACAACTATCCCTTCCTTATAGAAATTTTTTTCCTCAAAATTTACCTGAACAACTCAGTATGTTGATCCTGCATGTCTGATTCTAGTTCCCAGGTCGCCTCCTCGACCATGTTGTTTCTCCATAGCACTTTAACCAAGGGTATAGTCTTGTTCCTCAAGACTTTATCCTTTCCATCTAAGATTTGTACTGTACGCTCCTCAAAGGACAAGTCTGTATGTAGCTCAAGATCCTCATAACTCAATACATGAGTTGCATCTGATACATACACCCAGAGCATTGATATATGAAACACATTATGAACTCCTGACAAAGTCAGAGGTAAAGCCAATATGTAGGCTACTTGACCAATCTTCTCTAGGATCTCAAAAGGTCCTACAAATCTAGGGCTCAACTTGCCTTTCTTCCCAAACTATTTCACCTCTTTCAGTGGCGAAACTCTAAGGAAGGCATAGTCTCCCACTTGGAGCTCCACGTCTCTGCGCTTTAGATCTAAGTAAATTTTCTATCTACTCTATGATGTGAGCATCCGAGTTCTATTCTTTTCTATGGCCTCATTTTTCCTCTGAACTGTTTCAGGAACCAAGTATTTCTTTACACCCATCTCATCCCACTGAATGAGTGACCTACACTTCCTACCATACAACATCTCATAAGGGGCCACCCCAATGGTCGAATGATAGGTGTTATTGTAGGAAAATTCTATCAAAGGCAAATACTTACTCCAGGACCCTTCAAAGTCCTAAACGCATGCCCGACGCATGTCTTCCAGTATCTGAATCATCCTCTCTGAATGTTCATCTGTCTGAGGATGGTATGTTGTACTGAATTTCAACTGGGTTCCCATAGCCTTCTGCAGACTTCCCCAAAACTTGGAAGTAAAGATGGGGTCCTGATCTAACACAATAGACCTAGGAGCCCCATGGAGGCGTACTGTCTCTTTCACATTAAGATCAGCATAGTGATCCACTGTATAGTTTGACCTTACTGGCAAGGAGTGGACTAATTTGGTATATCGATCCACAATCACCCACATTGAATCATGCTGCCCCATAGTTCTGGGTAATCCAACCATAAAGTCCATAGTGACGCCCTCCCATTTCCATTCAGGAATCCCCAAAGGCTGAAGTAACCCTACTGGTCTCTAGTGTTTACCTTGACTTGCTGACACATCATATACTTAGCCACATATTCAGTCACATATTTCTTCATTCCATGCGACCAATATAAGGTTTTGAGATCCTGATACATCTTGGTGGTGCCCAGATGCAATGAATATGGTGTTGTGTGAGATTCTTCCAAAATCTCTCTCTGATAGCAAAGTCCATCGAAACACAGATCCACTCATTGTATCTCAACAAACCCAACTGTGAAACAATATAGTCCTTAGCTCCTCTAGCTAAGAAATCCCCTCTATGCCTCATCAACTGAGGATCAATCAATTGACCCTCCTTTATCCTCTCTAAAAGAGTGGACTGCAAGGTGATGTTGGCTAACTAACACACCGCCAACTCTATTCTTACTCTAGTCATATCTTTTACCAAATTTTTTGAGATTTGCTTCAAACTGAATAATTGTCTCAAGCCTCTCCAGCTTAAGGCATCTGCCCCCACATTGGATTTCCCTGGATGGTAAAGACTCTCACAATCATATTCTTTCACCAACTCACGCCAACGCCTCTGTCTCATGTTTAAATCCTATTGGATAAAGAAATACTTTAAGCTCTTGTGGTTAGTGTATATCTCACACTTTTCCCCATAAAGGTAGTGCCGCCATATCTTCAATGCAAATACCACTGCTGCTAACTCTAAATCATGCGTAGGGTATTACTGTTCATATTCTTTCAACTATCGTGATGCATAAGGGATCCCCTTCCCTACCTGCATAAGAATGTAGCCTAACCCTTGCCTTGAGGCATCATAGTAAACCAAAAAATTCTCCTGATATGATGGAAGACTTAGTACTAGAGCTGTAATCAATAGTTGCTTCAATTCCTGGAAGCTGTTCTCACATCTGTCTGAGCATACAAACTTCTGATTCTTGCGTGTCAACTCTGTTAGTGGTGTAGCAATCCTTGAGAACCCTTCTACAAAGCATCGGTAGTATCTTGCCAATCTAAGGAAACTCTTGATCTCTGAGGCACTTATGGACCTTGGCCAATCTCTCACTGCCTCAATCTTAGCCGAATCAATTTTAATTCCATATTTGTTAACAATGTGACCGAGGAAGGTCACCTGAGGTGACCAGTACTCACACTTCTTGAACTTGGCATACAACCTGTGCTCTTTAACCTCTGAAGTACCAATCAGAGATGTTGCTCGTGTTCTGTCTCTGTCTGAGAGTAGACTAGGATATCGTCGATGAATACAATCACAAACTTATCGAGGTAGTCCTTGAACACCTTCTTCATCAGATCCATAAAAGCTACCAGGGCATTGGTCAGTCCAAACGACATGACCAAAAACTCATAGTTTCGATATCTTGTGCGAAAGGCCGTCTTCAGAATATCCCCATCTTTGATCCTCAACTGATGATAACCAGATCGAATATCGATCTTTGAGAATACTGTCCTACCCTGAAACTGGTCAAACATGTCATCAATCCTTGGCAGCGAGTGCTTGTTCTTGATAGTCAGCTTGTTCTATTCCCTATAATCGATGCACATCCTCACTGTCCCATCTTCCTTCTTAATTAACAACACTGGTACACCCCATGGTGAGAGGCTGGGTCTAATGAATCCCAAATGCAATAACTCTTGTAAGTGTACCTTCAACTCTTTCAACTCTGCTAGAGCCATTCTGTATGGGGCTCTAGATCTCGTCCCCAGTGCCAACTCTAAAACAAACTCAATCTCTCACTGGGGCAGTAATCCAAGTAAATCATCTGGGAATACATCCAAAAATGCATAGACTAACCTGGTCTCTACCGGCCCAACTGGCACATCCCTGGTGGTATCTACTACGCTTGCTAGGAATCCTATGCAACCTCCTTGCAATAGGTCTTCAGCCTTCAGTGGTTATATCGTTGGAATACGAGGTTCGTTCGCCGCACTCACAAACACAAACGAGTCCTCTCCCTCGGGCTCAAAGATTACCATCCTCCTCTTACAATCTATGGTTTCCTCATACTTGGCTAACCAATCCATGCCCATAATCATATCAAAATCCTCCATAGCTAGTTCAATTAGGTCTACGGACAAATTCTCTACTATCCACTTCTACCGGTAATGATCTAATCTATCTCCTAGAAACTGCTAGCGCCCTTGTAGGAAATAAGGTCCCAAACCCCACGACGTAGAAATCACAAGGCCTACACAGTCTATCAACCACTCTACTAGAGACAAATGAATGTGTAGCACCAGAATCAATCAGTACAGTGTAAGTAGAGCCAGCGCTAGAAATCTGACCTTTCACTATCGAGGGACTAGCCTCAGCCTCTGACTGGGTCAGTGTGAACACTCGGGATGGTGTCAAACTATCACCTTTCTTTTGTTCCTCTCTCTTTAGTTGTGGGCAATCCCTCAGAAAATGTCCCACTACCCCGCAAAGGAAGCATGCCTTAGCACATAATTCTCCCACACAGCATCTCCTGCACCTGGTGCATACTGGATAACTCCTCCAGGCCGCATTGTTGCCCTGGTGGCCACTCTGAGTACCCCGACCACTCTTATCAAGACCAGGAGTAATATAAGTATCAGGGGTCTTTCTTATATGGTCACTAGGGCCTCTGCCCCTACCAGGCCCAATAAATGGAGGTACAATCCTCCTGGGATCATGTCTCATGACGTTCTCATGCCAAATCCTATCCTCTGCACCCTCATTAGTAAGGGCCTTCTTAACTACTTGAGCATATATGGTAACCCTAGACACTAAGGTGATTCTAACATCCTGTGCCATCATGGGGTTTAATCCTCGAACAAACCTCTTTCTCCTGACAACATTAGTTGGCACCAAGTCATAAGCAAACTTGGACAACCTATCGAACATCAGGGCATACTCAGTCACAGTCATGTTGCCCTGAATAAGTCTGGTGAACGCATCTACCTTCGCAGCTCGAACTGTGTCATTATAATACTTCTCATTGAACAAATCCTGGAACTCATCCCAACTCAATGCAGCAATGTTTCAGTTATGAGATATAACCTCCCACTAGATACGTGCATCTTCTCGAAACATGTACATGGCACAGGCCACCCTATCATTACCTACTTCCCTCATAAAGTCGAGGATGGAGGTGGTCATACTCATCCACTGCTCAGTTTTCACTGGGTCTGGCCCTCCTTCAAAAGTAGGAGGATGCTGCTTCCTGAACCGCTCATATAATGGTTCCCATCTGTTTGATACTTCTGGCTGTTGCAGTACAATCTGTCCTAGGGCAGCGAGCGGTACTACTGGTGTAGTGTTCCCTGATGGAACTCGTTGCTGTCTCAACTAACGAATTTCTTCTTCCTGTCCCTGTAGTATGACTTACATTTCAGCAAACATCTGCTGCCAATTTTCAGGAGCTGGTGGAGGGTCCTGACCCTGATTATCATCTCTAGCCTAGATTTTAGCACCAGCTAGTCTGTTTGATCGCCTTGGAGGCATAATTCTCCAAGTATAACTGCAATCAACGACTCGGCTCATCAGGAAATGATAGAAAATTCCATAACTGCCCCATGGTTAATAATCGAGCAACAAAAGACACTCACAAGCCTCATCAATGCAAACAAGCATACATTCTCATATTCACTTAGCAGTCAAGGGCCAAGCCCTATTAGTATAGCTCATGCTCCCTAATCAAGGATGCAAATAAGGCATATATATTTCATTTAAGCAATTAAGCACATAATCATACCATTAGTTACCAAACCCTGAGTCGAGCTTATCATTAGTGGCGAGTGCACATGCCCATCAAATCTTCACGAACTAATAAACCTTGGCTGCTCAGATACCAAGTTTTAATGCCTAGAATAGTCAGAACTGTTACACTGTGTGTTAAAAATAGTGCTTAACCCGTTAAGCGAGTCATTTGGGCTACACTGTGTGTTAAAAGTGTAATTAAGGTTAAACAACAATTTGGTATTAAAAGTTTTTGGTCAAAAATTGAATTTTACCTTAAAAAGAGGTTAAGTAGTTACAAGGGATCCTAAAAGTCTTTAGATGAAATACAAGTTTATCAAAAATTACAAACTTAGCCGACATAAGTGGCAAATTTCAACTAATAACACCTATTTCTCAAAATATCTTGACCGTGGCAGCTAAGCCAGGTGAGTATGTACACGCTCCCCTATAGCTCTCCAACTCATGACTGGTCCAACTTTCCTTTACCCTTAGTAGCACCACGAAGCACCCATGAGCCGAGACTCAACAAGAAAACCGAAACAACCTTACAAATAATCAGATAACATTAACATGTATTCATACTCTATAACCACAACCGGTTCATATAGATTTTCCAATCAACATACTTTCCAAACATTATAGGACTCATGCTGAGTGGATGGATGTCACATCTTTACAATGGCCTCGCCACTATGGCATATATCGCATCCACGTTATAGCCCCGCCACTACGGCATACATTACACATGTAATGCTGTTAACGACCTCCCGACCGAGAAATCCGTACAAACAAGTATATCAACATTAATTCAAACACAGTAGACATTCAACTATAATGGTATCATGACACGATCATTCCCGTGCCCTACAATGGGGGCGCACGCCCTATACTTGGTGCAAGAAACAATTTTCTTACCTCGAAACCTCTGCGATAGGGTAAGGTGACAACGAGCATGATCCTTTCCTTCACAAGCCTTGCGGTACCCCTAATCACAAGAAAATAACAGATATCCATCAAGAACTAAAACTAATTAAAAGCTTCAAGATTGATTCTCTGCCTCTGGGAACTCGAATTCTACTAATCTGGGTAGTAGAATCCTTCCCGAGTCTTTAGGTTTGGGTTCCTGTCCACAAAAATCCTATTTGGCCGCTGTCTACCATTTTTTAATCTTTTGAGAGGGGGCAAAAAGTTCGAATGGTCAGAGGAATGTGAGCTAGCATTTCAGGAGTTCAAGAAGCATCTCGCGGAGCCACCTATCTTGTTGAAACCTATCACAGGAGAAATTTTGTATCTATATCTCGCTACAACCGAACACGTCATCAGTGCCGTGCTCATCCGAGAGGACCAAAAGGTGTAAAAGCCAATATATTATGTCAGCAAAAGGTTACTGGGGCAGAATCGAGATACCCCTTAATGCAGAAATTGGCTCTCAACCTAATTCACTCGTATCGAAAGCTCCGACCTTACTTTCAAGCACACCCCATCCATGTGTTGACTGACCAACCACTACAACAAGTCTTATCAAAGCCAGAAGCCTCAGGCCGATTATTAAAATGGGCTGTTGTGCTCAGACAATTTGAGGTTACTTATCATCCGAGGACAACCATCAGAGGACAGGCCCTGGCAAACTTTATAGTGGAATGCACTGGAATGACTAACGACGAAGTTATAACCCCAGCCCGCGAGCTGTGGAAATTTTATGTCGATGGGTCTTCCAACAAAAATGGATCGGGGGCAAGAATCATATCAATCACTTCGATTGGTAGCCGATTTCACTCCACCTTGAGATTCGACTTTGAAGCATCCAATAACGAGGCTGAATACGAAGCTTTGCTAGCAGGACTTCAAATAGCCAAGGAATTCAAGGCTAAGGTGATACATAACTACAGTGACTCGCAGTTGGTGGTCAATAAAATTTTAGGGGAATACCAGGCTCGTGGGACAAAAATGGCTGCATTTTTGGAAAAAGCAAAAGCAGCTCTCGAACATTTCGAGTTCTACACAATAGAGTAGGTTCCCCGAGAGCAAAACTCGAACGCAGACACCCTAGCCAAGCTCGCCGCATCCACCGAGGTCGACGAGCTGAATCTTGTACCAATTGAGCACCTGTCGGCACCCAGTATAAGCGAACCTGAATAGGGGATGTTTGCATGATTGAGTCCGAGCCAACCTGGATGGCCCCAATAGTTGAATACCTTGAAACCGACATTCTCCTAGAAGAATGGAACAAGGCTAAAAAATTGATGTATCAGATCCCCAGATACACTATTGTGGAAGGAAGGCTATATCAGTGAGGATATTCAATGCCACTGCTCCGATGTGTGACTCCACCCGAGGCCAAGAAGATCCTAGAAGAGATACATGAAGGATTCTGTGGGGACCACACTAGGGGGCATAGCTTATCAAGGAAAATTATACGCCAAGGATACTTCTGGCCTGCTATCAAAGCATACTCGTTTGATTACGTCAAAAGATACGAGCCAACCTGAATAGGGGGATGTTTGCATGATTGAGTCCGAGCCAACCTGGATGGCCCCAATAGTTGAATACCTTGAAACCGACATTCTCCTAGAAGAATGGAACAAGGCTTAAAAACTGATGTATCAGATCCCCAGATACACTATTGTGGAAGGAAGGCTATATCAGTGAGGATATTCTATGCCACTGCTCCGATGTGTGACTCCACCCGAGGCCAAGAAGATCCTAGAAGAGATACATGAAGGATTCTGTGGGGACCACACTAGGGGGCATAGCTTATCAAAGAAAATTATACGCCAAGGATACTTCTGGCCTGCTATCAAAGCATACTCGTTTGATTACGTCAAAAGATACGATAAGTGGCAATGGTTTGCAACAATCCCGCGAGCTCCACCTTCCGAGCTAACTATGATGACCTCCCCATGGCCCTTTGCAGTCTGGGGAATTGATCTCATAGGCTTGTTACCAACAGGCAAGGGCAGAGTTAAATACGCTGTAGTCGCGGTAGATTACTTTACAAAATGGACCGAGGCTGAACCCCTAGCAACAATTACCTCAAAGAAAGTCTTGGACTTTGTGGTAAAAAATATAATCTGTCGATATGGAATGCCAAGAAAGATAGTATCGGATAACGGTACTCAGTTCGATAGTGAACTGTAGACTAATTTTTGTGGAAAAAATGGGATAATAAAGAGCTTTTCCTCTGTGGCTCAACCCCAAGCGAATGGCCAAGTCGAAGCCATGAATAAAACCCTGAATAGCTCTATGAAGAAAAAATTGGAAGAAGCCAAGGGAAAATGGCCCGAGGAGCTACCCTAGGTCTTATGGGCTTATCGGACCACAGCTCGTACTTCTACAGGTCATACGCCTTTTTATTTGGCATATGGATGCGAGGCTATGTTACCAATTGAGGTCGAAATACCCACCATTCCTAGCCACGCTTATGACCAAGCCTCGAACCAATCCCAGCTCGAAGTAAGTCTGGACATGGTCGAAGAAAGAAGGGACGAGGCTCAACTAAAAAATGCTGCATACCAACAGCGAGCTACCCAATATTTCAATAAAAAGGTTTGAGACAGAAAATTCAGTCTGGGAAATTTGGTGCTAAGGCACGTGTTCTTGGCTACGCGCGACCCGACTGCTGCTGTGCTCGGGCCTAATTGGGAAGGACCTTATCAGATCGAATCGGTCATCCGACCTGGCGTCTACAAATTGGCAAGATTGAACGGGAATTTGGTACCACGAGCATGGAATGGCAAACATTTACGACCTTACTATCAATAGTGTAGGAACAATGTCACTTGTAACCATGCTTGTTTATCTTTACTACGCTTCTGTTAATAAATTGTTCAATTTCGAATAAAGTTCGCTTTCGTTCCAATATGCTGTATTTTTTGCAAACTCTCTTGATTTAATAACCTATGGTCACACTCATATGATATTAAGGGGGCATTAGGGGTATATATACCGTCAGCTTGAAAAAATAAAATAGCATATACGAAAAGAATAAAAGTGTTTGGATATAACCAAATACGCGAGCTAAGATAGTTTGGATATAACCAAATTATTAAAAAATAAAAGTATTTGGAAATAACCAAATATGTGAGCTAAGATAGTTTGGACATAACCAAATTATTAAAAAATAAAAGTATTTAGAAATAACCAAATACGCGAGCTAAGATAGTTTAGACATAACCAAATTATTAAAAAATAAGTGTTTGGAAATAACCAAATACACGAGCTAAGACAGTTTGGATATAACCAAATGCGCGAGGCAAAGTAATTTGGATAAAACCAAATGCGCGATCTAGACATAACTAGATCAAAAATATTTGTGTATGGATTACGAACCAATAGCACGACCTAAACAGGTTTGGAACCAAACCAACAAAAATTAACCGACAGAAAGTTGGAATATATATAAACCTACTTCAAGTTAAGTCGAGATCGAGGCTGAAGTTTCTCGCAAAAGATAGTTTCGACCTCATAACCTTGGGGAGCTACCCGAGGATGAGGAAAAGTAACTAGAAAAGCATGATATAAATAAACCACCTACATTACACGCCATATAAGTACTTTTGAGTGCATGGTAAAAGTAAGTTCCGACCTTGATAAGTAACGAGATCGAATACGGATACATCGGGTAAACTGTGCATGAATGCATTGAAGCTCGAGCTTAAAATCCACCACGTGTTTTTATGAATAAACAGACATAATGACACTTTAATATGAATTTCTTGAAATATCTCAACTTAAGAAATGTAAAGCAAGAATATTAAAGTAAAGTCAAATACGGTATTATAAATATCATAAGAAAATAGCTCTTTCACGAGCTATAAATTTTCTTAGCCCCAGGGGCATAAAAAAAAAACATAAATTTTTTTTTATTAGAAGAGGTTCAAAGGGACGCAGCCCCAGGTTGGGATTTAGGAGGAAGGAATGCCTTCCTTAGCCTCCTGAGCATCCTCCTTGGCCCTCTCTGCCTCCTCCTGAGCATCCTCCTCCGCGTTGAGCCGAGCCTGCCATTTGGCCACGAGTTCTTCCTCAAAAGAGCTTAGGATGCTGGTATCAAGATCGACATTACTGGCCTAGATCCTATACATGGCCAGGTCGACCGCCCAGTCCTTCTTCTCCTTGAACTCTGTGAGAAGACGAGCCTTTTCGCCCTCCATTATCTCGAAAGTGGCCACTTTCTCCTCCTCAAGCTTGGCATTAATCCTCTCAAGCTCCACGAGCCTGACATTCATCTTTCAAGCTCGGCTGTCTTGGCCTTCATCTGCTCAGCTTCAGCCTCCATCTTTACCTTTGCAGCCTTGAGCTCGTCAGTAAGCTTAAGTTGGAGATTCTTCGACTCTTGGGCATAGGACATGCTCGAGTGGACTTCGTTGTTCAACTTATAGTTAAGTTGAGCAACGACAGCAAGAGATTGAAATACAAAAAAATTCAGTTAGAACACATGTTAAGCATAAATACAACAAATGGTAAAGTAAGTGAAGTTACTGCGGCAGCAAGCTCGACACTCTTGTCATAAAGGGTGTTGCAGTCCCGAGTAATGTTCAAAAACTGCCACTGGGGAGTCTCGAAGCTACTGATGCTCTGGCCTACCCAGGACAGAATGTCCGAGCCAAGTGTAGCCCCATGGGGCCCGGCAGCATTGTCGACTACATACTCATCAACATGAGTAGAAATCGACAACATGCGTGTGTTGGAGGCCGAGGTCTTTTTTGGAGGTGGGCCGAGCATTGAGCGAACCATGATCGAAGAAGGCAAATGAGGAACAACTGTGGGGAACGTTTCGACCTGAGGAGTCGGATCCACGGCTGGGCTCGTAACAGTAGGAGCTGGAGGAGGAGTCTTCTCAGTCCTCTTAAGGACCTTGGCGGGTCGATCTGAATTTCGCGAGCCTCTCAGGCGCTTACTCCTCTGAGCCCCCTCGTCACTGGCGAGCACATTGTTGAGATTAGAGTCCATAACACCTGCACAATTGTACCACATTATAAGAAATTCCAAGACACAAAAGTTAGCACAATGCAGACAGGCAAGGAATAAAGGACAGGTAAAGAGGAACCTAACTGGAACTCTCCCCCGAGCTCGTACTCGGTGACCACGTAATTCCCCTATCTTCAGAAGAGGCAAGGGGAGTCCCTTCCTTATATGTGGAAGTCAACCTGGAAAGGACCCTATAATCATTTGTCCCGTATTGAACGGCTATTCCGTCCCATACCTGGTTCAGACTATACAAAGTATCGTATTTCCCTAACCAACTATCAAACCTATGAACCCTCTCATCTACCCAGGACCATACATAAAAGTGATCCCTATCATCTTCACACAAGATTAATTTGTCTGGCTTATGTTTAAGTAGCGAGGGAGACCATAAGTCCAAGCTAAGGATGACCGTACCTCTGTCGCTTGAGCTCAAGGCCTCGTCATTGGCCTTATTCCCTGATTGCGGACTCCTGTGATATCGAACTGGGGATTGTGGCTTAGAGTTGCGCCTCGGAGGAAGGCTGCCGGTTGGGAGAGGCACAAACTCCCACTTGGTGTATTTCTTATTGGACCAGTCATTTGTGGACTGATCCTTTTCTAGGAGGCCGCAAGCTCGAAGCCTATCTTCGTGAAGAAGATAGGAAAGGGAATGCCTACCGTAAGGGAATTGGAGCAATGCCTCCTTGTGCTCCTTCATCTTATTAGAGGGAGTAGGTGGATGATAATTGGCTGGAGAAATAAACATATCATGAGTGATTCGAGCCTAAGCAAAAAATTCGAGCCTAAAGAGAAGAGATTGTTTATACTTACATATTCGTCTAAACGAATAGTATCTGGAAGGAGCCAGGCTGTCTGTCCAAAAGAAAGCCTTCTTGAAAACGGGGTGATGGTTGGGTAAATTCTCAAAGATTTTCTTCTCCTTGGGATAGCTCGAAAGGTAGTAGAAGTCGTCCCCTCCCCGAGCTCGGGAGGGATTGCTTTTCAAGCAAAAGAGATACAGGATCTCCTATGGTGAAGGTCCTTCCCACTTTAGCTCGTGGTAAAGCGACCTCAGTGCTGACAAAACCCTGTAAGAGTTGGTGTTGAGATGGAAAGGAGCAAGCCCGACAAAATCCAAGAAGTTCTTGACAAAGGACTTTAAGGGAAATAAGGCGGGGTAAGGCCCCCGCCTTCATGTGCTCCTGGCTCTAAGCTGCATATCTTAACTTGTTGTTGGGATTACCATCTCCCGAGGCGCGGTAGCTTTGTTCGTGGGAGGTTGGAGCTCGACACCTCAGCGAGCCTGATAGTCCAATATTGTGGAGGTCCAAGATGTCAGAGATCTGCCCCAATGAAGAAATCGAGCTCCAGTATTGCTTAGCCTCGAAAAATTCTCTCTTTGAGGTGGGAATGGAGGTTGGCTGTGAGGTAGAAGGAGGATTTGATGGTTCTCCCATCAGTGAAAATTGGAGATCGCCTGGCTTGAAGGAGATTGTAACTTTAAGTGTGGTATCAATGGGGATTGGTCTAGGCTCGGGGTATGGATCTGGGTAGATGGCGACCCTAAGTCTCTTCCTTTTCCTCTCTTCAACCTCGTCGATTTGACGTTGAAAGTGAGCTCGGATATCTTCTTGCTCACGCCTTAGTTGGTGCTCCTGAATCAAACGTTGATTCCGAGTAAAATGTGACTCCAGGCTCAGAGTTTTCGGTGAGTAAGGTATTGCGAGCTTTGACCCCCACCGCTTTTCTGAGTTCTGCAACATCTAGAAAGAGAGCAAAAGGGTGAGGGCCAGGCGAACAAGAAATTAAGAATAAAAATTAAGACTGCCTAAGCTCGAATGATCGAGACTGTGGAGTAAGCTCAATCCAAAGAACGAGATCAGGCTCGGAGCGTGTATTCCACGGAAAGGGGGGAAAGTGGATTTATTTTCGAAGATCTCAGATTTTTAGGGAAAAAAGTTGGCGGTTACTCAAAAAGTGATATTATTGAGAAATGTGCAATTTATAAACCCTAATATAATACTCGTTTCTCGGTCTGCACGATATGATATTCAAAATCAAGACAACCCATTGAAAGAGCCATATTTGCAACTTTCATGCAAAATCTGGGTTTGGAAATCCATAATCTTAGAAGAACCTAAGAACTACATGATATTGGCTAAAATATCCTAGTGTTAAACTTGTGTTAAAAAATGCTACTGCAACAATAAACATGCATGGAAAAAACAAAATATATATACGAACATATGGGGATCAAGAATGAACACTTACACAATGTAGATGGTGGAAACAGAGAGATCAAAGATTGAAGGATTGGCTACAAGAACGATCTCACGGAGTCAAACGGACCAGTGGTGTTTTGCTTCCTCGGCTTAAAGAACGTGCAAGGACCGAAGTCTTTTAAGTTATGGTTTCCTTTGATCTTCTTTCCTTTCTGAAAATGTAATGTTAAAATGAGGAAGATGATGACATATTTATTGGCCCCAGAGGATACCAAACGACGAAGTGATCTGGACCATTGGCCAATCTCAATACTGGATCAAATGGCCAGGGACAAATAGAAGACTGGCACCATAAAGGTGGCAGGCGGATGGACGTGCATGTGGTATGAAAAGAACTCAAGTACTCTGATTAAGAAACCCATGGCTAACGCGTGTCCACACTCGAGTGCAATTGATGGTACAGTTTCCAAGAGGGGCAGTTCAAAAGTTTCCTTCTCATATGATTCGAACTGATACTTTTGAGGGGGAAAATGTTACACCCAGATTTCGAGATAAGAGGTTATGACTCCGAAAACTGGGCTCGTCAGGTGTGAGCTCGAAATGTATGAAAACATCATATGGTCCAGCCGTAGAACCCTCTGAAGCAAAGCAATGACCTCGAAGATGTTTAACCTCGGATGTGCTCTGAGCTCGCGACGAGCAATGGCACGACACTTGAATATATCTTTTACCGAGTGTCCTCAGGCGAGATAGTTCGAGCTCGGGAGGTATAAGCTCGATGATGACAACCTCAACAGTACCTACCTATCCCGAGCGTAGCGTGAAGTTGGGTGGAAAGTTCGTGATTGATCCATAAGTCCTGACAGACTCAATGCCAATCGCTGATCTCAAAGACCTGATGAATCGCCTGGGATAGCCCCTTATGTATGAACATATTTATTGTTGTGTAATCCCAATATTTAAGGGATGTCATTTAATCTGTTATCCATTCCCGATCTTCATGAGACGTTTCCATGTATATAGGAGATAATGCATTTAATATCATTATTTCAATTGATTTACAGAATATCTTCCCGAAATATGTGGGAATGAATTATGCATCCTTCTCTATAAATAGAGAAGGAATCGCCACTTGTAAAGGACCGATTCCTGATTTCTTGAGAGAAAGCACTGGGGAATTCATCTCTGTAGAATTTATAGAAAAGTCAAAGTCTTAATAACATGGACTCGTGAACTAGGCATAATTAATTGTTGAACCGCGTAATAACCTTCTTGTCTTCCTCTTTAAATTCATTTGCTCCATTTTTTATTTGTTTAATTGCTTTACTATTTAAGTTGGCGAAAAACGGCGTCAACAAAGGGTATGCTTGTAATTTGATTATTTTTTTTAGCTTATTTGTTTTTTTATATTATTTTTATATTAAATTTTTCTTTGGTTGTTTTGCAAATTTTTTATTTTTTTGTAATATGAATTGTTTTAAATATTATAAACAATTTTTTCCTTGTTTTTAGATTGTACGTTTCTTTTTTTCAAGTCCTGGGTAAGGTAACCGGTTACTTGATTGATCTTTGACAATTATGTAAAAAAAATCTTAGAGCTAGGTTAAATAACATGTACTGGGAGGGGTAACTAATTACCCTGAGAGGAGTAACTTTCTGCCATAAGAGGGGTGACGGGTTACTTATATTGAATATGAAAATAAAGATCAAATTTGAAGGAAAAAGAGAAAGAACACTTCATTAAAAAATGAAGAATAAGTAACTATGATTTTAGTAACATAGGTAATTTGTTACCATAAAGAACTAAGAAATATACACACACATCAGAACGTGAAAGTAACCAGTTACCCTCAGAAATATATTCACAAAGAACGTGAATGTAACCAGTTACCCCCATAAATATACTAGAAATATACACAGAGAGAACGGGAAGGTAACCAGTTACCACAAATCTAATGATAGAAGAAAAAAAATCAGATCCACTCCCTTTCCCTTTTCTCCCGTCTTCTTCATATAATTTTTTTTCTAGATTTGAATGCTCCCATCAGTGTAACTGGTTACTCATTCACGTTTTCATATGTTTATTAGTTTTATTTCCAAATTTTGGTATTCCTATAAGGGTTACAATAAAAAGAAAATGTTGAAAAAATTGATTTGAATTTTTTTACATATAGTGGAAAAAACTATAAAAAATTACAATAATAAAAGATAATAAATAAAAAAAAAGCAAAATAATTATGTAATGTTAAAATATGTGTGAAAAAAAGGAAAAAAATAGAATCAGAAAAGAATAAGTACAAAAAATGAAGAAAAAAGAAGGAAAACAAACTTAGGAAAGAAAACTAAAAAAATATGAAACAAAAAACAAAAACAAAAAGAAATGATGAAGGAAAAAAAATGAATGAATAAAAATGAAAAGAATAAGAAGAAGAAAAATAATGGAAAATGGAAAGAAAAAATTGGTAGGAAAAAAAAAAGAAAAATGGAAGACGAAAAAAAAAGCTCATATGTGTAAAAAAAAGAAAAAAAATAGAAGGAGAAAATAATAAATACAAAAATTAAGAAAAAATAGAAGGAAAAAATGAAAAAAAAAACAGAAAAAATGTGAAAAAAAAACAAAACAATACAAAAGAAAATTAATAAAAATGAGAAGAAGAAAAAGAATGGAAAAATTGAAAGAAAGAAAAAGGATGAAGGAAAAAATCGGTAGAAAAAAAAAAGAAAAAAGAAAAAATGGAAGAAAAAATAAGTAAGGAATAAAAAAAAGAAAAAATAACTAAAAAAATAATTAAAAATGAAGGAAAAAAAAAAAGAGAACCTTCAAAATCAAATAAAACATAACTATGATAAAAAATTGTAGTATTTCTATATTTTAGTTAGCTACTAATTGTGTTTCTCATACTTAAAATTTTTTTTAATAAATTTTCCAATACAAATTAAGAAAAGTATAATTTCTATATTTTTGCACATTGATAGTATAAAAGCCATATTTTTGAAAAATTCCCATAAATTAACTTGTTAGATTTGATAGTTGATGATTTATGTGAATTGAATGAAATAATTACTAGGGGTGAACATAGCTACTTTATTACCTTTATTGATGATTGTTCTAGATTCACATATGTGTACTTGCTTAAGAATAATGATGAAACCTTTAGCATGTTTAAAATTTATAAAAATGAAGTTGAAAATCAATTGGAAAAGAAAATCAAAGTAATAAGAAGTGATAGAAGCGGTGAATACTTTTCCAATGAATTCAAATTGTTTTGTGAAATGCATGGTATAATACTTTTCCAATGAAGGTACAACCCCTTATACACCCCAAAAAAATGGTATAGTGAAAAGAAAGAATAGAACATATGTTGAAATGATAAATTCTATGCTAATACACGCAAATTTGAGTTTTTCGTTGTAACATCCCGCATTTTCTACACTTAGAAATGTAAGGGAAACAATAATATTTAAATTAAAAATAAGGTTTAATGGTGAAATTGTAAAAATTAAATCATTATTTATTTAATTATATATTGGGATAATAAATTAATTTTTATATCTCAAATTATGTATTATTCTCTGGAATAAATAATAAATGACAATAATGTTTATAATTGGAATTTAAAGAGTTTTGTCTTTTAAATTGAATTATTATTATTTATTAGGAAATACATAATAAGAAATATTTAAAATGAAAAATAGAACTTGTCAAGATCTCAAGATTTATATTTTAAATTTATGAGATTTAAAATAATTTTTTTTTGATCTATTAATTATTATATTGTTTATAAAAATAAATAACAAGAGGTTTTTAATTTTAATAATTCTTTTGTGAGAAATAAAATGAATTATGACTTAACAATTATATTATAATAATTGGGGATTTAATGAAGGAAATAATTTTAGTCATTATAATTGGTTACAGTTCCTTTCGATCTATTTTTCTTTGCTTTTGGTAAATGTAAAAGAGCACTAGATGTGTCTTTCTTTAGGTTTCGTTTCCTTTGTTCTTTGGCATTTTCTTAGACAATTGGGGGGGGGGGGGAGAGTAACTCTATTTTTTGGTACTTGGATTACGTTGTTTGACCTGCTGTTTCTCATTGGTTTTTGTTAACTGTTTTATTTTGTGCTTTGGTTATTTTTGGCAGGGGGAGTCATTTTGTGACTCTTGTGTTTTTAAGCACTTACTTGTCTTTTGCAGGGATCTTTTAAAAATAGATATGCTTTGTCTATAAAATTTCCAAAGGGGGAAATTGTAAATCCTAAAATTTGCCTATTTGATAGAAATATCTTTTTATTAAAAGATCAATTGTTTATTTCCCCTTATTGTGTTTTTCGGAATTAAACTTTCCATTTCTTGTGATTTGTGGAATATTTACATTCATTATTTAACTTTATTTGATTATAAAGGGAAGTAATATCTTGCAAATATTCAGTACTTACGCAAAATCATTACTGGAATATTTGACATTATATTTTCGTGCAGCTCAAGAATTGAAATTTAGGAAACTGAATCTTTAATGTCATTAATTTTTCTTTCTATTTTGAGCATGTTTTCGATCCGACACAGGTCTGAGCTGTCCCCACCAAAATCATATCTATCGGATCAGCATCTTCTAAAAAAGGCAATTCTTCATCAATCAAGAATATATTCAATTATTCTTGCCTTTATTAGGAGATTCTTTCTCAGCCTTTATGAGCACGAAAATGGACTCTATAAATAGGTGTCTAAGGCTTTGAGTAAAAGTGAACTCTTAGATGCATAATTTGTGAGTGTATTGTAATATTTGTGAGAGTTCCTTATTTGTATTCAAGATCATAGTATTCACGTGACCTTGTAGAAATATGAGTGTTTAGATTTTGTGGTGAGTTTATACCACGTTCATGAGTGAATATACATTGTAATTTGAACACAACTTTTATAGTCTTCGGGAGAAGATTTTTACAAGCCTTGCGTCAGGAGGATGCAAGCACTCGCTGGCCATTGAAGGGAGTTCAAGTGGTTGAGCATTTCAATCAAGATCAGATTAGTGAAGAGAAGTACCACAAAGTTGCAACAAATCTCAAGAGGGAGTCTTGTTTTGTTTAAGTCAATATTTTGTACTTGTGATTCCTTATTAATTGGTTTTATTCTTTGGGCGTGGCCCCAAGGAGTAGGTTATCCAAAAGAGTTTCTGAATCTTGTAAAAATTCATTATGTTCTTTATTGTTTTGCACTGTCTTTTTATTGTGTTCAATTTCTGTCGTGACAAGTTCGGATTCTGTCCTGACAGAAATGCAATCCGTTTAAACAGTTAATTACCATTCCACACTTTAATTAATTCACATGGTTTAATTAATTTGGTAATTACTAAAAATGGAATTTCAAATTTAAAATAACAAATACATTTTAACTTTACTATTTTTAGCTTTTATCTCTTCAAAGTCTCTTCTCGTTGACCTCTTATTTCTCCTCACTCTTTCTCAAATTTTTTTGGAGAAAACTTCTTATTAAGTCGCCTCTCCTTTAACTCACAATATTTTATTATTTATTATTACTTTTTATTATTATACATATTTTTTTACTATACATTAAAAAAAAATCAAATAAATTTTTTTATTCTAACTTTTTTTTTTTTTTGCATTTTTTTTTATAATCATGGCAATTTTTTTTCCTTGTTTGGGTTAAGTAACTAATAACAATCATGATTTTACATATGACTTTTTTTATTTAAAATTTGGATGTTCCCATCAGGGTAACCAGGTACCCATTCATGCTTTTATATAAGATATTTTTTCTTTCAAATTTGAATGTTTACATCAAGTAACTAGTTACCCATTCATGTTTTTTAAATCTATCTTTTCTTTCCAAATTTAGACATTCATATCAGGGTTACTGGTTACCCATTTAAGTTTTCATATCCTATTTTTTTTTCTTCAGATTCGAATGTTCCCATTAGGGTAATTGGTTGCTGTAGCGACCCAAATTCGCTAATAAGGCATAGGGCCTTGATTAGTGTGCCTGGAGGGCAATAAGTAGTTTATTATTATAACATGTGAATTTTTATGAGTATGTGATTAGAGATGCATGTTTAGGTGAATTAAATATGCATGTGGGCCACGTTTGGTTATTAGGGGCATGTTTGTAATTTTATCCCGTTGAGGGTATAAATGTGATAAATGTAATAATTGTGATATATCTATGATGCACGATCTAAGACAGTTCTAGGGAGCGGTTTAGCTAGAAAGTCACAACGGGGTCGAATACCCGACTAGGGGCGAGTCGAGGGGTATTTCAGGCATTAGACGTTTTATGGGGTTATCGGGTTATGGAAATAAATATTTGGATATATATTTGAAGATATAATGTTTAGGAAGGAATATCGGGGAAATTTATCATTTTGCCCTCGGGGACTTAACGGGATTTGGTAAATGACTAATTGCCCTTGGGGTTACTTAGGGGTTAAGGATAGGCTTAAGGGGCAAAAGGGTAAATTGGCTTTAAGGATGGATAAACTTAGCTGAGGAGAAGTCATCCACGTTTTCCTTACTTAGACATATGCTGGAATCGCCTTTGGAAGCTCTAGAGGAAAGGAAAAGCTAAGAGAAGAAGAGGAGGAAGAAAGCTGATTTTCTTGGAAGCAAAGGAGGAATTCAAAGCTGGACTTTGGGGGCTAGAAGGTGGAACTTAGAGGACTAATTCAGGGATTTAATCAAGCTCAAAGGTAAGTTTTAAACTTGATGAACAAGCTGAAATTATGCTGGTGTTGGGTGTTAGAACTTAGGCATGCATGGATTGGTTTTGAATGTTTCATGGGTGTAAGAATTGGTTCATAAGTTTGTTAGAATGTTTAGGCTGTATGAGTATGAATTCTGGTCTTAATTGTGAGGTTGGGTGAAGTTTGGGGTGTGAGATATGGGGTTAAGCTCGGGGAAAACTTGAAGGAAAGGTTGGTTTTCTGGGTTTGCAGGTCGAGCCGCGACCCTAGGAGATGCATCCCGTGACCCGTGTGTAATGACCCGGATTTTCTAGACTCGATAATGTGGAAATATAAATGTTTTCATTTAACAAAATGTCTCAAAAACCCGTATAAAAAAAAACTTTTTAAAAAGTCGTATGGCCATACTTAACATTTAGTTACAAACATATTTTATAAAGAGTAGATTGAGCCTAGTTTAGGAAAATTACACAACATTTCCAAAATAAAACGGCTTCCCAAAAGTTCGGTCCACATGTACATTTGCAAGGAAGACTCTAGCGCTCACTGCTCTGCCTTGCCCTTGCTCTTACCTACAACATGAAACAACTAGGTAAGCGAAAACACTTAGTAAGATCAACTTTCAAACAAAAGCATGTAGAGAATTAGGGTTCCGGACCCTACACAATCAATTTCAAGAACGTTAAAGCGTCCTGACAAACTTATGTTCATGCTTGATAACCAATGATAAATTATATTCATAACTAGATAAAATCCCGCACTCAGAAAATCCCAGAACAAGCAGATATATTATATCACAACTATATCTTATCAACAATTATATCCCTGCACTCAGAAAATCCGAGAGCAAGCAGATACATTATATCACAATTATATCTTATCAACAAATATATCCCTGCACTCAGAAAATCCCAGAGCAAGCATATATATTATATCACAATATAATTCGAGACCAACGCTCTACAATTTCCAACAATTCAGGCGTAACGCGCCCTCCAACATAATTGTTAATCTGTAAAAGAGAACCGAGTCACCACACTAAGATCTAGCCAATAAATATCTTCATCAAGGGTAACTATCGTGTTACATAGGGCGTCGCTACTTATCCAAGAGTGTAATCCAATTTACACGGTTTACGGAGACTTCTATGTTAATCAGTGGTGCTGGTGAGCAGTTGCCCCTAGGGTGTTCAGCCTCACTCAATCTTGGCAACCCTTAGTATCTCTAGGCACTCTCACTGAATGGCCAATATTCACGGCTGCTATCCGGGGATAACTTATCAGAGCACTTGGTCGAGTTCTAATCGTTCAATGATTAAGTAAGCATGAGGGCCCCTAGGTCCCATTTATTTTGGCGCCCCTAGGTTTAACTAGCTAATCATCTCCTCTTGGCCACTCGTCGCGGTAATGAGCTGAACATAATAAAATCAATCAGTGTGACGGGGATCAACCGTCTAGGATATGAAGGATATCCACCGTTCATATTTTCTAAATCAGCACTCACTAGACTAACGTCTCTAAGCAACTTTCTATGACAGTCTATATATGTGCATGTATCCCTGTACTAACATACAAGACAATAATCATTTCATGTTGCAGCCAAACAATATAAGTTGACTTACTTGGAGTCCTTAGCGCTCAGCAGGTTTTCACCCTCCAACGTTCAGTCCAGTTACGCTTAGCCAATACTGTAGTTATCCATACAGTATACTCGGATTAATTATGGCACTCATAATTCATTATTATTATTATTTTGGGCAGTTTGGTCATTTTAATAAAAATCATTTGTAAGGATTTATGATCCTTATTTGGTTTTAAACCTATTAAGGAAATTCATACAAAATATTTGAGACTAAACCCTAAGTCTCGGGGAGACCTATCCCAAGGTCTCGATACCTAGGCTCGGGTATCACAATGGTATTTTCCCACAATCTGCTTAAAATCTTATTCTTTCAAGGTATCGCTATTAACCTGCACTTTCGACAAGTCGGTTAAAATATGTAAGATTTTAGCCGATATTATATCCAGAAAATACTAATAAATTCTTTAATTATTTTTAAAGAAAATAAACTCTTAATGTTGCGATATTTTTGCTATGCAAGTGCACACAGTCGCAAACTCGTAATAAAATGGTAAAACCAAGTATCGTCCTCAAGGACTGATTTATCAATTACCAGTCAATTAATTTCTTGTTCTATTTGATGAATTGAAATTCTTGATTTTTGTAAATACAGCAAAAGAAACTATAAATTGCAGAAACAATAATTGAAAATTGAATGGAATAACAACTAATGGAAAACTTTTAATTTAATCACTGAGAAACAATTAGGATATTCAATCTCATCAACTATCCTCCCTATTATTCTCTAATGCAAAGTGTGAATTCTTCTTCTTTTTACCTAATTCAATTAACAAGTTGATACAGCAGCCTATAATCATACTATGAATTATAAACTCAACCTAGGTGACAATTTCCTATATTTCTATGGTAAATTGAACCACACAGGTAGCATTAATCTCAACAACTTAATAACAGTTACACAATTAATTCAGATACTTTCGTTCTAAATTAGAATTATGTCCAATATAACCACAGCAGAATTAAATCTCACTTCTCAGATTTTGACTTAAGAACATATGTAAATGACTAAAGATGGCCAATCAATAATCAATCTATAAGAACAGGTTATATGGAATTGAAGAAGATTGAAGAAGAAGAATATAAAAATTGCATTAGTTCATAACAGGGATTCAAGTGATTCAATTAAACATCCTAAACAGAAAATTAGTTCATAGCCATAGTGCTAATCACAACAGAAATTAAGAATAACATCAGGAAGAAGAAAAACATGTAAAAATACTCTAAGCTTGAGTCTTCAAAACCAGCCATTCTCTCCCTCGTCCGTACGTCCCCTTTTTCTTCTCCTTTTCGCCATATTAAAACCTAGGATTTCAAATTTTAAAGAGGCGGGCCGCGGCTCTACATACACTATGCCGCGACCCGTGTCCAAATTCCTGGGCAAAAAGCCCTCTCCATGCCGTGGCCCTCTGAAGCCATGCCGCGGCCCGCATCGACGAGTTCTGGGCAAAATGCCCATCTATGCCGCGTCTCTCTCTAGCCATTCCGCGGCCCGAGGATTTCCTTAAAAACATTGCTTCTGTTTCCCACCTAGCCGCGACTCCACTTTGCTCATGTCGTGGCTCTTAAGGGATTTCTCAATTCTTCAAGCTTTCATCCCAAAATTTCACCAACACTTCCAAATTGTGTTGAGAACCATTCTTTATCAAAGTATGATGAAAAACTTGGTTATTTCTTCCCTTTCTTTGGCATTTTCTTCCACATGCTCAATTCTTCCTGATATTCACAAAGACAAATAAACAAAGCATAAACCCGCACTAAATGAAAGAAAAACGAAATAAAAGACTACTAAAAACATCACCAAAACATAACAAAAACTAGACTCAACACTTAATTTTTTCATTTTATTTTTCTTAAGGTTTTAATCTCTAAAAACCGTTTTAAGAAAATTGTCTAATTTGTCTTAATTAGGAAAATCGTTAAAAATTTCCCATCTTGACTAGTTAATTTTCCAAAACCAATTAATCAATTTTACTTAATATAAAAATAATTCATTTAATTATTTTATCAAAATATAGGGTTTTAAACCCTCTTTTAATTTATTAACTATTAATAAATTAAATCTTTTATTTTAAAAATAAAATACAAATTCTTTAATAAAAATAATTCACACTAAACTCAAAGTGGTAATTTTAGTGAAAATATGTTTTCAAGACTTACCAATTTATATCTTGAAATAAGAAATTTTTTACTTGTTACCTTAAGTTCCAAAATCTTATTTTTACACTAAGTGTGAAAAGCCTACTTTTCACATTTTTAATTACATACTTCGTTAGTTCATAACTTGAAATTTACTTACCCAATTGTTACAAAAATTTCCCAATTCTATTTTTGGTATTCCATTTAGGTCTTTGTAAAATCTTAGGTCAAAATGAGCATTTTTGATTGGTGAAATCATTTTCCAACAATGAGGTAAAAATGACTTTATTTTCAAGTCCTTATTTTTTCCAAACTTCGACAATTAATAACTTTCAAACCGTTCAATATTTTCTTACCAAATTTTACAGTGGAATAATAGGTTATGCCAAAATTATGTCCACAAAAGTTTAGAAAAAACTGGGTTTATTTGCCCTATACAGTGGCTGTCTCCGAAAATAAGAATACAAAAAAATAGTTTTTTACCTAAACTTTGAAATAGCATAACTTACTGATTTCTAAACATTTTTGAGTGTTTCAAAAGATCAATTTTATGTACTCAATCTCAAAAACATCACAGTACAATTTAATTTTACAAAATAGATATACATTGACTGCTTGACCCCTTGGAAGTCACAGCTCAAAACATGTTTTGTTTTAGGGTTTCCTACAAAACCCTTGGGGGTTTTGGTTCTTATTTTCAAAACTCAATACACAAGCATCATAAAAATTATAAAAAAAGTACCATAACCTTATTACATCACCAATAAGAAACTTTAAGCATTAAATATACACAATAATGCTTAAAACTAAAAACCCTCAAACAAAAATCATCAAAAGTAAACTTTTGACCTCTTTAGTGTTCTTGCTTAAGGTTTGGACCTTCCTATTAGCTTTGGCTCCTTCAAAACCTCTCAAAAACCCTAACCAAATCCCCCCAAAAACATAGTTAATTAGCTATTTGAAACTCTATGATTAAAACTTTACAAAAGTCTAGATTAATGAAACTTTACCTTAGGGAAAACCCTTCCTAGACCAAGACTTAGCTTCCAAGTTTCCTTGGTGTTCTTGAGGTTGAATATTGAGAGAAAACTTTGAGAGAGTTTTCAAAAAGATGATAGATGAATGAGGGAGAGTGAGTGGTCGGTTCTATGGGGGAGGTTAGAAGAGTTTATACAACTCTTTAATTAACCTAAAATCACTCAAGTGTTTTACCCACTTGCCTTTATCCCCAACATTAAATAAATGAGATTTAAACTTAAAAATTAATCAATTTGGTCCACACCATTTCAAAACATCACATGGCCGGCCACCCATTGTTATATATGTGATCATTTCATTTTTTTTTACAAAGGTTAATAATTATATCCTAAGAAGAAAAGTCCAAATTGACTTTTTATACATTTTTCACTCTTTTTAAGTTTTAAACACAAAACTTAACACTAAATAATTAAATTAAATGTCTCTCACATTTAATTTAATTAATCACACAATAAAATTTAACCTAAGGTCTATTAGGCATTTAACACAAAATGCCCTAAAATTTCCATTTTATTTTAGGTTTATTATTTTTGACCAAACTTTAACTTTTATGAATGTATTTTATGCCCAAAATATATTTGCCATAGTTTTTCATTTTATTTTCTGAGATTTTTACCCGATCAGGGTTTTTGTGTCGGTCTAGGACCGAAAGTCTTATCTTGACTTTTAAATCATAAAATTCATAATTTGGCTACCAATAACTCATGGAATAATTTCCAAATAAATATAATATTATTTAAAATAATATTCTTAACTTGGGGACAAAAATCCCGACCCGAGTCGTTTAAAGGTACCCAAAAACGCAGGACATTACACCGTGTGAACGCGAGGCCTGGGGAGGCCTCTAATCTTGGGGCGCGCCGCGACGCTTGACTAAGGATGCTGCGACCCGTGTCTCTTTCTAGGGAGGTGTTTTGCCTCTGTTTTGAGGAAATCCGTGGCCCTTAAGGGGTTGGGCCATGGCCCTAGTTCAACATGCTGGGTGTTTTGTGGGTTTTTAGTTTGGGAACCTAATTATTAAGGCTTGGGATGGATTTTATCACCCGGATTGGTAGAATTCAAGGTTCTAGGGATTAGAATGGTAACCCAAAGATATTTTATGGATTAGACCTTGATGGATGGATTTTGTTGATGCGTTATGACTAGGGTTTCAGCGAGGCTCGGACTAGGGGACTGTGCTCGGGGCATCGGTGCTTGAAAAGCTTGGGACACAGGTAAGAGAACTGTTGTACCCGTAGAGCAGGGCGAGGCCCTATAGTTTGTGTTGCAGGGCACGACCCTATTTTGATTGTGTTGCAGGGCGTAGCCCCATTGATTGTGCTTATACATGTTTAAGTATTTGTTTAATTATGCTATGTGTGCATATATGTGAATGAACGGCAGGCGCCAGGAATGGCGAGGGCCGAGAACGACAAAGGCCGATAACGGCAAGGCCGAGTTCGGCAAGGGGCCGAGCGTTTAGCATGCAGAGTGTGAGTTGCCAGGGCGAGACCCTATAGGATACCTGGGATATCCTCACGGTGTAGACCGCGAACCTAGGGTCTGGTAGAGTTCCTGGGACGGCATGGCCGTATGTGTTAGTCCATTGGCGGTTTATTTGTATGTTGAATGATAGATATGCATATGTTATCTGCTTGTGAAAGTTCTTTTCCTGGGCTTCGGCTCACGGATGCTCTATGGTGCAGGTAAGGAAAGGGGAAAGTCAACCAACCATGAGTACGGAGAGCGTGAAATGACGTGTACATGTTTGGTCTGCCTAGCTGCCACGGCCAGGGGTATTTTTTGGGAGATGATTGTACTAAACCTAGATTTTGTCGTTTAGCTGACTTTAGCTGTATTTTTTAGTTGTAAATATTTCTAAACTATATTTTGGGATCCCAAATGTTAAACGCTTTATGATTTTCAATGAATGTAATAATTTTCAATGTATAAGACCCTTTTTATGGTTTAATTACACTTTTGACTTAAAATCTCGATTAGCAAGTTAATTGCACATTTTAAACTCACTTAGTAACGACTCTAAGGAAGTAGGTCGTTACAACTTGGTATCAGAGCGAGCCAAGGTTTATGGTTCCTGGAGATTGACCGAACTTGTATGCTTGCTGTTAGTGACAAGCTCGGTTCAGGGTTGGTTGGTAATGATTGACTTATATGCCTGATTATGTGCTTAAATGCTCTATTTGCTTGCTTATTGTATATAGAGCATGATGAATGAGTTAACATATGCATGATGCTAGGGCATGGCCCGTTGAGTGTTATATGTTATTTGTATGTTTTGTGGATTGTTGTTATGGTTGGCTGATGTGATTGGGAGGTGGTTTTGGATGTTGTTATCATGCCTGATGAGCGGCGTCATTGATTGCAGGCATATTTGTTGAGATGCCTCAACAATCATTGAGACTTCACTGAAGTAGGGCCAAGGATGACAACCATGGTCAAGACCCTCCACCTACCCCAACAAATGTTTGCCGAAATGGAAGCAAGATTGCAACGAACAGAGGAAGAACTTCGACAGTTGAGGCAATAGACCCCTCCTCAGGCCACTGGGTTGTCAGTTCAGCAGGCTGTGGCGCCAGTGTTGGTTCAGCCTGTTTTGGAGAACATGTGGGAACCTTTGTATGAGAGGTTCAGGAAGCAGCATCCTCCCACCTTCGAGGGTGGACCAGACCCACTGCGGGCAGAGCAGTTGATGAATATGGTTTCCTCTATCTTGGATTTTATGAGGGTTGAAGGGAACAAGAGGGTAGCTTATGCTAGCTACATGTTCAGAGAAGATGTCCGCATCTGGTGGGATGTAGTAGCTCTGAGGAGAAATGTGGCAGTTATGACTTGGGAGGAGTTCAGGAACATCTTTAACGAGAAATACTACAGTGTTGCAGTCCGATTTGCGAAGGTTGATTAGTTCATCAACCTGACTCAGAACCGGTTGACCGTTACAGAGTACGCCTTGAAATTTGACCGATTGGCGAAATTCACGCCGGATTTGGTACCGACTGATGCAGCAAGAAGAGATAGGTTTGTACGGGGGTTGAATGTTATGATCGCCCGTGATGTGAAGATTATTTTAGATCCAGAGAATACTACTTATGCTCAGGTCATGGACAAGGCCCTTACAGCTGAGGGGGTTGAGGATCAGATTTGGAGAGAGAGCGCGGTGAGGCGCGATGCCAGGAGGACGATTCCTCCTTTTATTGGATCCAGTCGGGGTAGTGGCTCCAGTGAGCAGAAGAGAAAGATTCCAGATTATTTTGTTCCTCCTAGCTCGGATAGGAGGGCACAAGGTTCTTTTAGTGGCCGTCAGAGCGGAGGTGACAACTGGAAAAGTTTTCCAGTGTGTCCTCGATGCAAACGAAGACATCAGGGGGAGGGCAGGATCAGGGCCTGTTTTATCTGTGGGAGTGCCAATCATCTGAAGAAGGACTACCCACAAGTCAAGAAAGAGGAGTCGAAGCAGGGCGACAGTCTTGCTCTTGCCAGGGTGTTCACTTTGACTCAGATTGAGGCAGAGGCTAGCCCCTTGATTGTGATAGGTCAGATTTCTAGTGCTGGGTTTTCTTATACTGCATTGATTGATTCAGGAGCTACTCATTCGTTTGTATCTGCTAGAGTGATAGATCAGCTATGTAGACCTAGTGTTTTGTATGCTAGGGGTTTTCAGACTTTGCTACCGACTGAGGAACTGGTAGTCTCTAGGAGATGGATTATAGCTTTGCCAGTAGAGGTAGATGATAGGGATTTTTCTGTTGATCTGATTGAGCTTGCGATTGATGACTTCTATATAATCCTAGGGACGGATTGGTTATCGAAGTATGGGGTGACGATTGACTGCAAGCGTAGGATGGTGACTTTTGAACTAGAAGGGGAGGTACCTTTGGTATTTGTGGGGACAGTTAGTGGACCTTGAGTACCTATGATTTCAACACTGAGGGCTAGAGACCTGATGCAGGAAGGTTGCAGAGGATTCCTTGCGAATGTTGTGGATACCTCTGGAGTTGTGTCGGTTGGACCGAGTAAGACTAGATTGGTATTTGAATTTCCAAATTTATTTCCAGCAGATCTGCCACGGTTGTCGCCGCAGCGGGAGATTGAGTTTGTTATATAGTTGGCGCCAGGGGCATAGCCAGTATCTAGGACACCTTACAAAATGGCTCCGGTGGAGTTGAAGATTTAGTTGCAGGAGTTACTGGATTTGGGGTTCATCAGACCGAGTTTCTCGCCATAGGGTGCTCCAGTGCTGTTTGTCAAGAAGAAGGATGGATCTCTTAGGATGTGTATTGACTACAGGGAGCTGAACAAGCTGACCATTAAGAACAAGTATCCACTGCCTAGGATCAACAATTTGTTTGACCAGCTACAGGGAAAGACGGTGTTTTCCAAGATTGATCTCCAGTCAGGTTACCACCAGTTAAGGATCAAAGAAGAGGACATACCAAAGACCGATTTCCGCATGAGGTATGGACACTATGAATTCCTGGTTATATCCTTTGGATTAACCAATGCCCCAGTAAATTTTATGGATATGATGAACAGGGTTTTCAAGGACAAGTTTGTAATTGTATTTATCGATGACATTCTGCTGTACTCTCAGTCAGAGACAGAGCATGAGTAACATCTATGTTTGGTATTGCAGTGGTTAAGGGAGCATAGGTTATATGCTAAGTTCAGCAAGTGCGAGTTCTGGCTACCACAAATTACATTTCTGGGCCACATCGTTAGTCAGGAGGGGATTCTAGTTGACCCAAGTAAGATTGAGGCAGTGAGAGATTGGCCTAGACCGAGCAGTGTTCCTGAAGTTGGGAGTTTTCTAGGATTGGCAGGGTATTATTGGCAGTTTGTTGAGGGGTTCTCCAGGAATGCTACACCGTTGATAGAATTGACAAAGAAGAAGACAAAGTATGTTTGGACAGACAGATGTGAGAACAGTTTTAAGGAGTTAAAGCGGTGACTAATCACCGCGCTAGTGTTGAGTCTGCCAATAGATAATGAGAAGTTTGTAGTTTATTGTGATGCTTCCAGATAGGGTTTAGGGTGTGTGCTGATGCAAGCTGGTAAGGTGATAGCCTACACATCGAGACAATTAAAGGAGTATGAGCAAAGATATCCGACGCATGATCTGGAATTGGTAGCGGTGGTATTCGCACTAAAGATTTGGAGACATTATCTATATGGTGAGAAGTGTGAGATATACACAAACCATAAGAGTTTGAAGTACTTCTTTACTCAGAAGGATCTGAATATGCGCCAGAGACGGTGGCTGGAATTGGTAAAGGATTATGATTGTGATATCCTATACCATCTTGGGAAGGCTAATGTAGTGGCTGATGCATTGAGTCGGAAAGGCCCAGGACGGTTGTTCAGTTCAAGACAGATATCCGATAAGCTAGCGGAGGAGATGATTAGAGTGGGTATAGAGTTGGCGGTTGGTCGGTTAGCCAACATCACTCTTCAGTCTACACTCCTTGAGAGGATCAAGGAGGCGTAGGGGAAGGATTCCCAGTTTAGAGGGCATAGAGAGAATGTCTTAGTCGGAGCGGCTGAGGACTTTTCTATCTCGGAGATGGGATTACTAAAGTGCAAGGGTCGGATCTGTGTTTCAATGGATTCTGATATCTGGCGGGAGATCTTGGATGAATCACATACCACTCCCTATTCCTTACATCCAGGTACAACGAAGATGTACCAAGATTTGAGAGCTTTGTATTGGTGGTCAGGCATGAAGAGGGTTGTGGTGGATTATGTGGCCAAGTGCTTAACTTGTCAACAAGTCAAGGCTAAACATCAGAGGCCAGTAGGGTTGTTGCAACCTCTAGGGATTCCAGATTGGAAGTGGGAATATATCACCATGGACTTCGTGGTTGGCTTGCCGAAGATTGTGGGATAGCATGACTCGGTGTGGGTGATTGTGGATAGGTATACCAAGTCCGCCCACTTTTTACCTGTCAGGACGACTTATACTATGGAGCAGTATGCCAAGTTATATGTGAAGGAAATTATTGGACTTCATGGGGCTCCAAGGTCGATAGTATCCGACAAGGACCCCACCTTCACCTCCAAGTTTTGGGAGAGTTTGCAGAAGGCTATGGGCACATAGTTACGGTTTAGTATCGCTTATCATCCTTAGACAGTTGACCAGTTTGAGAGGACGATCCAGATACTGGAGGACATGCTACGAGCCTATGAGCTAGATTTTCGGGGATCTTGGAGCAAGTATCACCCTTTGATTGAGTTTTTGTATAATAACAGTTATCAGGCGACTATCGGAGTGGCTCCGTATGAGATGCTTTATGGCAGGAAGTGCAGAACACCTATCCAATGGGATGAGACGGGTGAGAGGAGATATTTGGGTCCTGAGATGGTTCAGAGGACCAATGAGGCGATTGACAAGATTAGAGCTCGAATGCTCGCCTCCCAGAGTCGCCAGAAGAGTTACTCAGACTTGAGACGCAGGAGCATAGAGTTTCAGGTCGGTGACCATGTGTTCCTTAGGATTTCACCTTTGAGGGAAGTGAAATGGTTTGGTGTTCAGGGCAAGTTGAGCCCTAGGTTTGTTGGCCCCTTTGAGATTCTGGAATGGGTTGGAGAGGTAGCTTAAAGGTTGGCGATGCCTCCAACCTTATCAGGGGTTCATAATGTTTTTCACATATCCATGCTCTGGAAGTATGTATCAGATTCGACGCATGTACTGAGTTATGAGAATTTGGAGCTGGACCAAGATTTGTCTTATGAGGAGAAGCCGGTTCAGATTCTTGACCGTAAGGATAAAGTCTTGCGGAACAAGACCATCGCCTTGGTGAAAGTGCTATGGAGGAACAACAAGATTAAGGAGGGGACGTGGGAACTTGAATTAGAGATGCGGGAGCGGTATCCCGAGTTGTTCAGGTAATTTCAAGGAAGAAATTTCTGTAAGGAGGGGATAGTTGTAGCGACCCAAATTTTCTAATAAGGCTTAGGACCTTGATTAGTGTGCTTGGAGGGCAATAAGTGGTTTATTATTATAATATGTGAATTTTTATGAGTATGTGATTAGAGATGCATGTTTAGGGAAATTAAATATGCATGTGGGCCCTGTTTGGTTATTAGGGGCATGTTTGTAATTTTAGCCCGTTGAGGGCATAAATGTGATAAATGTAATAATTGTGATATACTTGTGATATATCTGTGATGCACGATCCGAGACAGTCCTAGGGAACAGTTTAGCTAGAAAGTCACAACGGGGTCGAATACTCGACTCGGGGCGAGTCAAGGGGTATTTCAGGCATTGGACTTTTTATGGGGTTATCGGGTTATGGAAATAAATATTTGGAGATATATTTGAAGATACAATGTTTAGGAAGGAATATCGGGGAAATTTATCATTTTCCCTCATGGACTTAACGGGATTTGGTAAATGACTAATTGCCCTTGGGGTTACTTAGGGGTTAAGGATAGGCTTAAGGGGAAAAAGGGTAAATTGGCTTTAAGGATGGATACACTTGGCTAAGGAGAAGTCATCAACGTTTTCCTTACTTAGGCATATGCTGGAATCACCTTTGGAAGCTCTAGAGGAAAGGAAAAGCTAAGAGAAGAAAATGAGGAAGAAAGCTAATTTTCTTGGAAGCAAAGGAGGAATTCAAAGCTGGACTTTGGGGGCTAGAAGCTGGAACTTAGAGGACTAATTCAGGGATTTAATCAAGCTCAAAAGTAAGTTTTAAACTTGATGAACAAGCTGAAATTATGCTGGTGTTTGGTGTTAGAACTTAGGCATTCATTGATTGGTTTTGAATGTTTGATGGGTGTAAGAATTGGTTCATGAGTTTGTTAGAATGTTTAGGCTGTATGAGTACGAATTCTGGGCTTATTTATGAGGTTGGGTAAGAGAACTGCTATACCCTTAGAGTAGGGCGAGGCCCTATAGTTTGTGTTGCAAGGCACGACCCTATTTTGATTGTGTTGCAGGGCGTAGACCCATTGATTGTGCTTATACATGTTTAAGTATTTGCTTAATTATGCTATGTGTGCATATATGTGAATGAACGGCAGGAGCTGGGAACGGTGAGGGCCGAGAATGGCGAAGGCCGAGAACAACAAGGCCGAGTACGGTAAGGGGCTGGGCGCAGCGTTTAGCACGCGGAGTGCGAGTTGCCAGGGTGAGACCCCATAGGATACCTGGGATATCCTTACGGTGTAGACCGCGAACCCAGGGCCTGGTAGATTGCCTGGGATGGCATGGCTGTGTGTGTTTAGCCCATTGGCGATTTATTTGTATGTTTAATGATAGATATGCATATGTTATCTGCTTGGGAAAGTTCTCTTGCTGGGCTTCGGCTAACGGGTGCTCTATGGTGCAGGTAAGGGCAAGGGGAAAGTCGACCAACCATGAGTACGGAGAGCGTGAAGCGAAGCGTACATGTTTGGCCTACCTGGCTGCCTCGGCCAGGGGTATATTTTGGGAGATGATTGTACTAAACATAGATTTTGTCGTTTAGCCAACTTTAGCTGTATTTTTGAGTTGTAAATATTTCTAAACTATATTTTTGGGACCCCAAATGTTAAACGTTTTATGATTTTCAATGAATGGAATTATTTTCAATGTATAAGACCCTGTTTATGGTTTAATTACACTTTTGACTTAAAACCTCGATTAGCAAGTTAATTGCACATTTTAAACTCACTTGGTAATGACTCTAAGGAAGTAGGGCATTACAGTTGCCCATTCAGGTTTTCATATATATTTTTTTCTTTCCAAATTTGGATGTTCTTATGAGGGTAACTGGTTACCCATTCACGTTTTCGTATTAATTTTTTTGTTTCAGAATTTGGATGTTCTTATGAGGGTTAGTAGTTACCCATTCAAGTTTTCATATATATATATATATACATATATATATATATCCAAATTTGGATGTTCCCACTAGAATAGCTAGTTACCCATTCACATTTTCATATAATATTTTTTTCTAAATTTGAATGTTCCCATCAAGGTAACTGGTTACCCATTCACATTTTCATATTTTTTTTTATTGTTTTTCTTTCCAAATTTGGATGTTCCTATAAGGGTTACATTAAAAAGAAAATACTGAAAAAATTGATTTGAATTTTCTTACATATAATAGAAAAAACTATAAAAAAAGTACACAAATAAAAGATAATAAATAATAAAACAGTAAAATAATTATGTAATGTTAAAATATATGGGTGAAAACAAGAAGAAAAAAGAAGGAAAAATTACAGAGGAAAGAAAACTAAAAAAATATGAAGAAAAAAAAACAAAACAAAAGAAATGAAGAAATGATGAAAGAAAAAAAATAGAAAATGGAAGGAGAAAAGAATAAGTACAAAAAAGAAGAAAAAATGGAAGGAAAAAAATGAAGACAAAAGAAGGAAAAAAACAGATGGAAAAATGGAAAGAAAAAAAAATGAATGAAAAAATTGGTAGAAAAAAGAAAAAAAAGCTCATATGGGTGAAAAAAAGAAAAAAAAATGGAAGGAGAAAGAATAAATACAAAAATGAAGAAAATATAAACGGAAAAAAAAGAAATAAAAAGAGGAAAGAAAACTGAAAAAAAATGAAAAAAAACAAAACAATTAAAATGAAAAAAAAATAGGTCAATGAATAAAAATGGAAAGAAGAAGAAGAAGAAGAAAAATGAAGGAAAAAATTGGTAGAAAAAAATGAAAAAATTAATCACCACTGCTATCGTCGGAGGGTCTCGACCAACAGTGGATTTTTGGTGTTCTGAAGTTCGTTTTATGCTTCAAAAGCCACCACAAAACTCATATCCAACATGTGAACATATTGGTATAATTTTCTAACCCCGATTTAAACTATTTTGATTTTTGAAAATTAATTGAGATTTAGGAAAATTATTGTGCGATTTTGGATCTAATTGTTATTATAGACTGTATTGATGAGTTGATTGTTATGGGATTGTACTGGCTGCCTAGGACTGTAAAGATATGTTGTTTATGCATGTTTTTAAAATCTAGGGATGTCTGTTCTGCATTTGTTACGCTGCCCGATTTTCTAGAAAATTTATGGACTCGTATTTAGTTATTTTCATAAAATTGTTTGTTAGTTTAGAATTAATTAGAATAGTTGTTTCTAAAGATTATCAAATAAAGTTACGAATATGAACTTTGACTTGTTTTCTTATATCGCATGAGGCTAAGAAAATATTTTATGAAGAATTATTATGGGTAATATATTTTTATGAGTCATTAGTGCAACTTTCATAATAGTGTCAATGTAGTTATGAATGGAAAACTATTATTATGGATTTTGAAAGAAGAGGCAATTTTAAATTTTTAATTCATTGACAGAAAAATTTCTATTTATAATTTTTATGAATTATGAAATAATAAGTGATTAATTTAAAAAATTTGTTGATTAAACGACCCGAGCACCTTAATGAAAACCATCTAGAGTTTATGAAGGGCAGTTACATAATTGAAGATAAATTAACATGTAGATGGAGTTTGTTCAAAGGATTTTTGAAAGGAATTACTTATGCTTTGATAATATATTATTAGAATTATTATAAAAGGAAAATTGTTATCTTATGATTTTGGTGGATTAGAGGGAAATAAGCAAATGACTTTCAAATTATTTCATTCCAATTTTACAAGCTTGAGGTATCAATAATTTTTATAGAGAACCTAATGAATGATATTATTATCACAAATTGATTATTTTGACTTTTCATAACAAAGGTAAGAATTTCTAATCAAAATAAAATTTTATTATGATTTATTATGGGCTTTTCTGAAGTACTTAGGTTAATATGGATTTATTTTGCTAACGATGATAATTTGATTATTATTATTTTCATTGCTATTAGTTATACGAACCTATATTAATGGGCTATGGACATATATAATTTATTCACAAACAAGGATTTCGTTTAAAGTTGTTTGTACTTATACCGCTTTGATAATATACATGAATTATTTTATTATTATTTGTACTAAAATGAATAATAGTATGACTTGGGCCAATATTAATAACAATAAGGGTTTTTATTGATATGCTTATTAAGTGGTTATGATTTTGAGGTTAGGGCTCCTATTATATGATAATTGATATTATAATTTCATTAATTATACTGCCCTTTGTATGCACTAAGTTTAAAAGTGTATATTTTAGTGAGTTAGTGAATAACTCGATTTTTATCCTTGAATATGATTAAAGGCTATAAGAAAATATTATGTGATAGCTTTGGCTAAGCAATCTTATTTATTTAAGGACCTGAGGTAACTAGATCTCACCTTATGTGAACTACGTGCTCATATATTTGAAATTCTTGATCTTGTGACTGCATATGAATTGCTTGATTTCTATGTGCCATGGATATGGCTATGAATTGACTCTATAAATATGCATGAATTATCTGATTGTATTGTCTATGAGATTTGAATGGTTGATTTATGCTTGAGCTTATATTATATTTGTGAATGCTGAGTCAAAGATGAGTTCTGTGATTTGATATGGTGTAGTCAATCTTTGACTTTTGTGGTCGCTACACGAATAAACTAGTGTATTGTTTGCTAGAATTAGGACTACTATACTAGTGACAGAGTGGTCAAATAGAGACAATGACTAGGGATGCTTATGCTCCATCTGAGAGATTTATGGTCCGGTTCGATTCCGTGACATTGTTTGTAATTGGTCAAGGTAGCTACCATGACATTTGGCAAGGAGATAAGTGTACTTGTAAAACTAAGTAATCTTCATGATTCTAGGGGTGCTTATGCTCCATTGTGATGTTGTATAGTCCGATTAAAATTTGTGACACTTTTGTTATTGGTCTGGTTAGCTACCTTGACATTTTGGCCTGGAGAAAAGTATACTGGTAAAACCTAGGACTCTTAATGAGCCAGTGTGAAACCAATTACACCCATGGTAGTATTAATGCCCTCAGAAATCCAATAATTACCTTTGTTGGAAATTTCTGACTGAAATACTAGTGTTGAGGGTCTCCATTATTGATTTTGTAGACATGTTTTAGAGGCACCTGATAGCCCCATATTTTTTTGGTAACTACAAAGTTGGCTTCTAGGGTTAGCCTTGGTTTATAGTCAGTTACCTTGCAAGTTAATATCGTTATTGGTTGTTGTCTCCTTGAGCCAAACTATTGATGTATTATTAGGATTGGTGCAAGTCAGGGACTATTGACCAGAGATTTGGCTAATGACATCGAGTCAAAATAATGATGTAAAGTAAGAACAAACTTAAGAATAAAAAATGACACGCATATTTATAGTGGTTAGGCCACGCTGATTGGTAATGACCCACACCAACTTACTACTCTTATTTGTGTAAATTCTCAAAACATGTGATTAGATGATTAGAGTTGTAACGACCCAACTTATTCTAGACTTTGGACCATTAATAAACTACTATACACAGACACTAATCTTAAGAAAATATACATATGAAATAACCATAACGTTATTTAAAAATTGTAAAGTAAATGTTTAAATTACATAAAAATTCATGAGTAGGATATGGGATCCCATTGTTTTGAAAATAGAACATAACATAACTAAAATCTTTAATAAATTGGTTACAAAATCAAGTGCGAAAATACATAGAAATCATAATTTAAAAGACTTAAACAACTTCATCCTCGAATCGTTCACGCAGTCCACCGAATCCATTCTCCCTCAATACAATCCCAAGCTACCAAGAATCTTCCCGCCACCATACTATTTTCCTGCACATATAAAACATAAAGGAATGAGCCTAATGCCCAACAAGGAAAGTCTACTACAAGCATGAACATAATCATACATATAAACTATGAACATATATCATATACTATAACACATATACCATAATTCTAACCCATGTACATGGTGACTATTGTGGTTTGCTAACTAAGCAACTATAAGCCTCAAACTACAATGAAGTTTGCTAGTTAAGAACCTATAAGCCCCAAAAACATAAAAGTGTTGGGGTTTGTTATATAGCAACTATAAACCCCAAAACATAAAAGTGATAGGGTTTTGTATATAACAACTATAAGCCCCACACATACATATATCATAACACATAAAGTCATACTATAGCATAATCATAACACATATCACATAAGAACTATCCTATTTTCCTTACCAAAAAATACCAAAAATACCGGGATGATGAGAACAAGGTCTGAATTTTGGAACACTCCTAAAAACCATTAATAGAGAGGTGAGTATTCTAAAGAAAAGAGATGAAAATAATGAACTACAACATCGAAAAGATACTTACCAACAAGACCCTTAAGTTCAAAGAACTTAGATGCCTAACCAAGAATAAAGAATACTGAGTTAGGATTTGAGTAGAGAAAAACTAATGAAACAACATTGAAAAGAACTAAGAATAGGAATACCTTTGAAGTTGCTATACCCGAACTACACCTCGAAACTGAAACACACTATGAACCTTACTTCCCAAGTGTTTGATAAGCTTATAATGATAAAGCTTATAACCCCAACTCAAGTGTTTAATACTCTATAGTAATCCTAGCAGCTTGTAGGCTCTGAACTCAGCTTGATGAATGAATAAATGGTTGGGTACTAGGTCCTATTTATAGAGTTCAAGAATGAAAAGATCTTCATTTAGCTTGAATAAAATAATAACTTTTAATTGAAAAACATTTGAATAATCGTTCAGCAGAGGCTGAAGACTCGATCAAAAAGATTCTGGACTTATCAAGAGGTTAAGGATTAAAATGAGCTCGGTTTCAAATCTTTCAAAATTTATGCCCTAGGGCCGATATATTTCCTGGACTCATATGCTCGAGGCTCGTCGAGGTGGTCGTGCGAAGTTACGTGTTTTCCGTATCCCCGTATGGCGATATATTGCCTCCTAGAGTTGCAATATATCGGCATACACTGAAATATTATCCACGTAATTATACTTTTTCAGCCTAATTAGAATTGAGTAAACAACCTTGACTAAGTCCTTTAACGATTTGAAAGCTGCTGGCAGACTCTAGGATTTCAAATATTACTCTTAATAAACTTATTCCTAAAAAATACTTAATTTCTCATTAAATATACACATGACAAGTGTTATTATCTTATTGGGTCTATCTAAACCTTATAGTATAATAAATATCATTTCCATAATCAGTCATATTAATCAAACCTTAGGTTATAATTAATATTCTTAAACTATAGGTTAAACTTATAAAATCTAGAGGTGTTACTACGAGTGTCCAACTAAGTCCTGGCTTGAACCAAAATCCACAGTAATAAACATACTAAAAACTACTAGCTATTATTATTACTACTATCTAACTAGGTAAGTAAAGTTCTTGGACTCTACAAGAGTCAACCAAGTTTCACAAGGTTAGAGAGAGGATACAAGAATGTGTATAATAGCACTAGATTCTTAGAATTCTCTGAAAGTAAAGCATTACATCGTAAAAAATAATGAATCCTTGAGTCCTCTATTTATAGACTCAAGAATGTACATAGATGGGCCATGGGCCTTGCGTAACTTGTGCAACAAGTAATAACAAAATAATATGTAAATAATACGTTTTATATTTGAAATAACATATATCTTGCAAGTTTCTATACATTTGTAGTAACTGAGGTTACCTTTCTCTTAGACCTCTTTATTTATGTAATTATAGGTTGTCTTTATTTTATACAATAGATTTAACTTGAGTTGTGGTGATAGAATAATGTTTAGTTTTTTTAAATATTTAGTGGTTATAATTATTATAGCATAGTATAGATTTATGGTGTTAGTTGCCTTGTTTGTGGGAAAATGAGTGATTGTGTAAGAATAAATTAATTATGGTATTATTAAGAATTGTTATGGATCAAGTCTACATAAAGCCCTAAAGCCCAACAAGATTTTGGACTTAGTAAGTTCAAAATCAGACTAGAGAATTAGAGTTTGTTATTTTATGGTTAGTTAAGATATTTGTGGATTAGGAGGTTATTTAGATAATTAAATAAAATTTTCGTAACTTTAGGGTACTGTAACTTCGAACTCATTTTTGGCCCATTTATATTATGATTTTGGAAAAATAGTATTTCTAAAAAGTTGTAGATAATTTCATTATCTTTCTAGCGATATAAAGATTGTTTAAATTTAACTTCTATAGCTTCTGTTATGTTGATTTTACTATAGACGAGTCCAGAGTTACGAGATTTAGGTAGTTAGAGGTTGAGATATTTTTTCCTAGATAGTTTGTTGTTAGATTATTCTCAATTATTTAATAAAAATATTTATAAGATAGTTTAGAGATATTTTCTATAAAAGTTAGGATTCTATTTTATTTAAATTTAAATTTGGATTATAGTTAGAATGAAATTAGGATTTTTGAGAGCCCATAAATAGAGCATATTCCTTCTCATTTTTTTCATCCATTCTTGCTCTTCTTGAGACCCTCGCACACACACACACTCTCTCTCTCTCTCTCCATATTGTTGTCGTGCACTACCATCAAAACACAAACCCTAAGTCCAAAATCATCATCACCATCATCTCTTCATATCTTTGAAACCCTAGTACCCAAAAAGGCCACACGACTAATGTTATCTTTCTTATTGTCAAAACCCTACAAGCAAGCATTTAAGGATCTAGAGTTTTTCTTCAAGATAAAGGTTGAGGTATAGTTAAGTTTTGATTGTGTTTGAGTTTTAGATCTATTAGTTTATGTTTTAATAATGGTATTATGTTTATGAAATAGGGTTTTAAGCGGGATTAGCATATAATGGACTCAAGTATAGTTTCTGTGCACCACACTCAAGGTAAGGAAAATTAGGTAGTTTAGTTTATGTTCTAGTTTATGATTTGTATGACCTAACATTTCAGGTACAATAAAGGGGAAAGTGTGGATGGACCTAAGGTGTCCAATGATGTATGACGGACCTAAGTTGATGTCTGGGGCTTAATTGCCACACTTGTATAAGCACTTATCTTTTTCTTATACCTGTCTTATTATTATAACCTATGATTATGACCTATGACTATGACCTATGACCTATGATATATTTTGATCTCGTATGATTAGTATAAATTAGCGTTGTTATAAACTCTTGTATGAACTGATGGTATGATTGTTATGACTATGTGATTATATGATTTGATATTTATGATGTGTTTATGACTAATGTTATGATTGTAGGATATAATTTATGATCTAGATCTATGTGGGATTTTTAGTATGACAGTGATATAGGATAGATTATAACCTTGATTTCTGTTATGAATATAGTATTGCATGTGAAATTATTCGTTGTGAGTTTATGATTGATTTCTGTATGAACTGTTGTGTATTTTCCTTAATGGGATTAGAAGCTCAGTCCTTTCTTTTATTTTTGTAGAATAAGTTAACCTTAGATGACCGGTGGCGAGTGGATTCCCAATAGCAAGACTAGTGTGAATATGTGGGGATCGTATAGCCGCATGTTATTTTCTTGGGAAGTTATAAACTTTATGATTTAATGTTGCCTAATTTTAATTTTATTTTATTGTAAAGACTATTATTTATTTTTCCTAAACCTGGGTTATATTTATTTTAAATTATCAATAAAGAAGGCAACACTTTTTTACGATTTATTACGTTAATTTTTCAACATCTTTATTTTCTACAATTATAGTCAATATTTAGGTTGTTACAACATTCAACTAAATTTGAGTTTTAACTACCTTCCATCGAGCAGCTCTAGCCGCATGTCTTTTGTCAACTTCTTTTCCTACTACTCTGCATAAATTCTGAATGTGTCTGATAGCATGTTTTCTTCTCCTAACTGGTCATGAGTCGACCAATCCTCTATAAATATTTTGTCATGTGTCTTTCATGTGTCTTATGTTTGTGCCACATTATCATGCTGATTTTTAGGGAAATATTTGCCTACGAAGTTTATTATGATGCGATCAACATTAAATAAACTTACTCGGCCAGCCGTAACCGACCTGTCACATCCAATTGTTCTTTTACTTCCTCGAAAAGGTAAATAATCATGATTTTACAGCTTCTAAAAAAATAATGGCTTTGCGTTTCCCAATAAGTCCAAACCGTCTTTTTTCATCATGACCTTTTACTCACATACTTAGTATAAATAACCTCTTTGATTCTCACTTTTTACCCTTACATTTTCTTTTTTCAAGAACTTCTCAAAACTATTTCAAACTTTCTTTAAGAAATCCAAGACACATCCCATGCATCTTTAGAAGACTCTCAACTGATTTCTTTGACAATCTCTTATCCAATTAAGTTTTTGAGAATCCTCCTTTTATTTTTTCGTCAATTTTCTATGCTTCTGTGAGGATTTGTCTCCTTTTGTAACTGTTGCTATGAATTTTTTTTGATATGTTCTTGAAGAAAGTCGGTTTCTTGGTAAAATAAATGTAGAATTCTAGGCCTATATACGTGTTTAGGTAATATTTAGAGATGTAGAGACATTTAGGGATGTGCACGATCCCTGGGAAAATGAGAGGCCAATAGATGAAGATCTTCTAAATTTGTTGTTCATAGACTCCGAGCTGCCTACTTTTCCTATTCTACAAAATCCACCAAAGTCGATACCATCAGCCAGCTATCCCAGTTCAAGTACTTCTAACCGAACCAGAAGAAAACCACAAAAAACCAACCCATCTATTTCCTGAGTAAAACATGTTGCTCAAAGAAAACAAAAGATTCCCAATCCTCACATTGGCCAGCATGTGGCCAATGATGAGGGTCCTTCGACCACCGACCAATCCGTAAGAACCGGGTAGCCTCCCGAGCTCATCCTTTCCCATGCTCTTGTAAAAGAAGTCATAAAAAAGGATGTACCTTGGTACATTGCCTATCCTAGCATCATATCAAGCAGGATGGTGGCCAAATATCCCAAGAAGTTTGGCCTCCCTGGGATTACTTTATTCAAGCCAACACCTGACTAGAAGGAAAACATGCCTGGTGGTGCTTACAATGTTGGTCGAGGTATCACAACGAGGCAGGAGCAACCTTGCCTCTGCAAGATTTTTTCCGAAGGGTGGCAAACTATTTCGACATTTCTCCATTCCAAATAACCTCGAATGGGTATAGAGTGTTATCGACACTCTATATTCTTTACTATCATAAAAAATGGCCTGTACGCACTCCCCACGAAATTAACTACTTGTTCGATCTTAAATCCAACCCCAACCAAAATAATATGGGACTTTTCCATTTCTACCATCAGGAATCTTCCCGTACATTCTTGAACGATATAACCTATAAGTAAAATGTGGGTAAATACTTCCAAGAGTATTTCCTCACCACCGATCTCGTAGCGGACAACTTGTCCTTCACTTGGGGAGGTAATTTTTTCTTCCTGAATTTGTTCAAAATTCTTGTCATTTCTTTCTTCTTTGTCTTAGTCTATTTTATTGAATATAGGTCCAGGGTTCCGACTAGAGCCTAGCATGACCTCTGTAGAGAAGAGTGTTAATGAACTGTTAACCAAAAAAACTTTAAGGCTGGTCGGCCTTTTGGTGCCTCACCAACATGTGAAGGAATCAACTGCTGGGAGTACCACAGGAGAAGGCACTGATGATGTCTCCCAACAACAGGATGTCTCCCAACCTCCCATGCGCCATTCAATAGGGATCACCATTAGGTAACCAAGATCCAATCCTCGACCAAAACTTATTCCTCATTCCCATAGGAAGGGAAAACAAAAACCACCCGATCATCCTGGTCGGGTGTATGACTCGTCTGAGGAAAAAAATTGTATGGATTTTTCAAGTCTTTTAAATACGTTGCCCATTCCTAGTAGTATGTTCAACCCAAATGGAAACTTTTTTTTTTCCAACCAGTAACTTTAATTTAGATTTCTTCGAGGAGGATAATGTTTGTAGCAGTAATAACTTAGATGACATAACAACCAATAACTTTAGTTCGGGCATAATACTTAGAATTTTTCCTTGTCAATCTTTATAAATTCTTGTAGACTCTTTAATTAATCTGTTCGCCCCTTTCGCAGTCATGTAGGCGAACAATTGTTTTGACATCTACACCTTTGCAGGTAAAACCACTAGCTCAAAGAAGTCGAGCAAGAGAGAAGCGAGAGGTACCAATGGGGCACCTCCGAGTAAAATATCTCGATCAACAGAGACTCCTCTTCCTTCAAAGACAACTACTCCTCTTCCCTCTTCTCAACCTAAATCTTCCACCGAGTAGGTGGGAGATCCCTTTGATACCAATTGTAACGACCCAACTTATTCTAGACTTTTGACCATTAATAGCTACAATACATAAATACTAATCCTAAGGAAACATACATATGAAATAGTCATAAATTTATTAAAAGTGTAAAAAAAAAGGAAAACATAAAATTTAGAGTACGATATGGGATCCCATTGTTTTGAAAATAAAATAGAACATGACTTAAATCTTAAAATTTGTTACAAAAAAAATTGCGGAAAATACATATAAAACATAATTTTAAAAAACTTAAACAATTTTATCCTCGAATCATTCGCGCAGTCCACCGATTTCCATTCTCCCTCAATACCCATTCCCAAGCTGCGAAGAACCTTTCCGCCGCCATACTATTTTCCTACTCATATAAAACATAAAGGAATGACCCTAATGCCCAGCAAGGAAAATCTACTACAAGCATGAAACATAATCATACACATAAACTATGAACATATATCAAATACTATAACACATATCATAATTCTAACCCATGTACATGGTGACTATTGGGGTTTGCCAACTAAGCAACTATAAGCCTCAGACTACAATGAGGTTTGCTAGTTAAGCAACTATAAGCCCCAAAAACATAAAAGTGTTGGGGTTTGCTATATAGCAACTATAAGCCCCAAAACATAAAAGTGATAGGGTTTGCTATATAACAACTATAAGCCCCACACATACATATATCATAACACATAAAGTCATACTATAGCATAATCATAACACTTTTATATAAACATAGCACATATAAGAACTATCCTATTTTCCTTACCTAAAATACCGTGATGATGAGAACAAGGTCGGGATTTTGGAACACTTCTAAAATCCATTAGTAGAGAGGTGAGTATTCTAAATGAAAAGAGATGAAAAGAATAAACTATACCATTGAGAAAATACTTACCAACGAGAACCTCAAGTTCAAAGAACTTAGATGCCTAACCAAGAATAAAGAATACTGAGTTAGGAATTGAGTAGAGAAAAACTATAAGAACTTAATGAAACAATACAGAAAGGAACTAAGAATAGGGATACCTTTGAAATTGATATACCCGAACTACACCTCAAAACCGAAATACACTATAAACTTTACTTCCCAAGTGTTTGAGAAGCTTAAGATAATAAAGCTTATAATCCCAACCCAAGTGTTTAACACTCTAAATGAATCCTAGCTGCTTGTAGGCTCTGAACTCAGCTTGATGAATGAAGAAATGGCTGGGTACTAGGTACTATTTATAGTGTTCAAGAATGAAAAGATCTTCATTTAGCTTGAATAAAATAATGTCTTTTTAATTGAAAAACATTTGAATAATCTTTCAGCAGAGGCTGAAGACTCGGTCAAAAAGATTATGGACTTATCAAGAGGTTAAGGATTAAAATGAGCTCGGTTTCAAAATTATTAAAAAATCATGCATTGCAGCCGACATATTGCCCATGCTAGGCGATATATCGGCTGGACTGATACTCCCGAGGCTTTTCGAAGTTGCCGTGCGAAGTTACGTGTTTTTCGTATCCCTGTGTGGCGATATATCGCCCCCTAGAGCTGCGATATATCGGCATACGCTGAAATATTATACACGTAATTATACTTTTTCAGCCTAATTTGAATTGAGTAAACAGCCTTGACTAAGTCCTTTAATGATTTCAAAGCTGCTGGCAGACTCTAGGATTTTCAAATATTACTCTTAATAAACTTATTCCTTAATTTCCCATCAAACATACACATGACAAGTGTTAATATCTTATTGGGTCTATCTAAACCTTATAGTATAATAATTATCATCTTCATAATCAATCATATTAATCAAACCTTAGGTTATAATTAATATTCTTAAGCTATAGGTTAAGCTTATAGAATCTACAAGTGTTGCTACGAGTGTCCAATTAAGTCCTGACTTGAACCAAAACCCACAGTCAAAACATACTATAACTACTACTAGCTTTTACTATTACTACTACTACTATCTAACTAGCTAAGTAAAGTTCTTGGACTCTACACTTAGTGTCAGGATTAGAGGGCCGAGAGGCAATAATTGCATTATTATGTGAAATATATTATAATATAATTATGCTTGCATGTTAGAAATATTAAATATGTGTATGTGGGTCCGTTTATTATAAAAAGGGAATTTTCGTAATTTGACCCGTTCAGGGTTTAAATGCAAATATGTGTTTGTGTGATTGAGATCACATTATTATGTGGATATATTTTGGTTACTCGGCGTGAGGCGATCCTAATGAGCAAGTCAGTGAAAAAGTCACAACGGGGTTTAATACCCGTCTCGGGGTGAGCTTGGGGATAATTTAGTAATATAGTACATTACTAGGATTTAGTGGGTAATGGGAAATTATTTGATAATCATGTGTAGAGTCCAAGAACTTTACTTTGCTAGTTAGATAGTAGTAGTAATAGTAATAGCTAGTAGTAGTTGTAGTATGTTTATGACTGTGGATTTTGGTTCAAGCTGGGACTTAGTTGGAAACTCCTAGCAATAGTTATGGATTTTATAAGTTTAACCTATAGTTTAAGAATATTAATTATAACATAAGGTTTGATTAATATTACTGGTTATTAATATGATAATTATTATAACATAAGGTTTAGATAGAGCTAATAAGAATATGACACTTGTCATGAGTATGGTTATTCCTAAGGTTTAGATAGAGCCAATAGGATTATGTCATTTGTCATATGCATGATTATTAAGAAATTATTATTTTAATGATAAAATAAGGGAAATATAAGACTTAGTCTTCACCAAAATCTGTTAGGAGCATGACATTTATCACAATTTTATTTATTTGTGGATTATATTATTATTTAGATAATTAAATAGATTTTTCGTAACTTAGGGTACTATAACTTCCGACCTATTTTTGACCGAGTTATGTTATGAATTTTGAAAAATAGTATTTCCATAAAGTTGTAGATAATTTAATTACCTTAATAACAGTATAAAAGGAGTCTACATCAGAGTCCTACAACTCCTGATATGTTGATTTTACTGCAAGGGAGTTTAGAGTTACGAGATTTAGGGAGTTAGAAGTTAGGATTCTATTTGTTTTTATTATTTTTGTTTTAAAAATCAAGCTTTGAATCCTTAAATCTCTCCGAAAAATTTGACCAATTCCTAAGCCTTTGGCTGAAGGATATTAAAATATTTTCAATTAAATTTATTATTTTTATTCAAAGCCAAAAAGAAGATTTTTATTCCTAGAACTCTATAAATAGGACCTAGCACCGAGCCTTTTCATTCATTCTTCAAGAATTGATCAGAGCCTTCCAAGTGCTAGTGAGACTATAGAGTGATAAACACTTGGGTTGGGGTTATAAGCTTAATAAACACTTGGGAAGTAAGGTTCATAGTGTGTATTTCGGTTTCGAGGTGTAGTTCGATCATAGCAATTTCAAAGGTATTCCTAATCTTAGTTCCTTTCAATATTGTTTCATTAGTTTTATAGTCCTAACTCAGTCTTCTCTATTCTTGGTTAGGCATCTAAGTTCTTCAAACTTGAGGTTTCTTGTCGGTAAGAATATTCTCGGTGGTTTTTAGTTTATTCATCGATTTCTTTTAGAATACTCACCTCTATATTATTGTTCTTAGGAGTGTTCCAAAATCCCGACTTTGTTCTCATCATCCGGGTATATTGGTAAAGAAAATAGGATAAGATATTATGTGTTATGTCATATGTTATCTTATGATTTATGTGTTATGTTAACTTATGATTTGTGTGTTATGTATGTTTGTAGACTTGGGCATATGACCTGTACACTAACAAGCCCCAATAAATTTATGGGCATATGACTTACTTAGCTAGCAAGCCCCACAAATCTAATGGGCATATGACTTGTTTAGTTATGGGACCCCAAGTAATAATGGCCATTATAGTATATGTGACATATGTTATGATATGTGTTGACTGTGTTTTTAGCCAACGACGTGAGAACGTCCAATACGACAAACCTTCAAGAGAATGTAAATGACACAGACAGTTTAATCAAGAAAAGTAAATAACACAAGAGATTTTATAGTGGTTCAGCCCCAATATGTTGGTAATAGCCTAATCCACTTAGAGTTGTGATTATAGATCTGTACTCAAGATCAGATGGACTGAGCCAACTGAGTTTCTTCAGTACAGATTGCAAAAATACAAGAATCCTTTCAAATACCAGCGCTTTCTCTCTCTACAATACTCAGACCCAAATTTCCCAAAAGTCTAGAAAGATGGAGAAGAAGACCCCCTCTAATCCCATAAGCCCTCTATTTATAGGCTTAGGGTCATACATACGGTATCCCCTAGAATCGGGATAATTTATTATATTTATTACATTTAAATTACAAAAAACATTCAAAATGTAACAGAACCCCCCATTTGTGGGAAGAATGAGAGATTCCCGCGTATCTTGTTGAAGCTGTTTATGGGAATCTTGACTTAGTCCTCCTCTAGCTAGTTGATCCTCCTCACCTCCACTCTGGTCGATCACACACATGCTGGTTGGACATACACTTGCTGGTAGGACACACAAGTGCTGGACATGCATTTCTCTCCTCTAACATGACACTCTCCTTTAGCGTGCCATTTCTTTATTTGGACAACCATGCACTGGTTGGACATATGCATGAAGACCAAATTCTTGGGCTCTCCTCGGACCACATCCTTGGGGTCTCCTAGGACCACTCTCTTGGAGTCTCCTAGGACCACTCTCTTGGGTTCTCCTCGGACCAAAGTCCCTTGGGCTCTCCTCGGACCACATCCTTAGGATCTCCTAGGATGCACTCTCCTTAGTTCTCCTAGGATGCACTCTCCTTAGCTCTCCTAGGACCACCCCCTTGGGGTCTCCTCGGACCACACCCTTGGGATCTCCTAGGATGCACTCTCCTTAGCTCTCCTAGGACCACCCCCTTGGGGTCTCCTAGGATGCACTCTCCTTAGCTCTCCTAGGACCACCCCCTTGGGGTCTCCTCGGACCACACCCTTGGGGTCTCCTCGGACCACACCCTTGGGATCTCCTAGGATGCACTCTCCTTAGCTCTCTTAGGACCACCCCCTTGAGGTCTCCTCGGACCACACCCTTGGGATCTCCTAGGATGCACTTGGCTTGGTTATGACATCTTTCAAGCAATCCAAACTCTTCACCAGTCTACCGGGTCACTTTATCACAACTCTGAGGAGTCAATGTATTTATTGACTATTAATCTGTCTTTTACTGACCATGCACTGCCACTTGTCACCTTTATTTCCACGTCATTGATCTCCAATTTTTGGGGATAACAATATGTTTTAGTATATGTTGATATGAATTTTATGTATATGATTTATGTTTTAGATTTTCCTTGCTAGGCATTAGGCTCATTCCTTTATGTGTTTATGTGCAGGAAAGTAGCTTTGGTGGCGGGAAAGGTTCTTGGAAGCTTGGGGATGTGTATTGAGGCGAGATGGAATCGATGGACCGAGCTTTCGATTCGAGGATGAAGTCTCTTTAAATTTTATATGTATTTTCCTCACTTTATTATGTAATCCATTTTATTTAAAATTATGTTATGTTTTTCTTTTAAAAACAATGGGATCCCATATCATACTTTAAATTTTATGTAGTTTAACATTTGTTTTACAAGTTCTTAAGGAAGTTATGATTATTTCACTTGTAAGTTTTATTAAAAATTAGTGTCTATGTATAGTAGTCATTAATGGTCCAAAGTCTAGAGTAGTTGGGTCATTACAGATGGTATCAGAGCAACGGTCCATTCGCATGAAGTTCTCCTCGATACACACACTCAAAGCTCCGAATCTAACCGCCAATGTAAGTGTTTATATTTTAGTTGTTTTGATTATGTGTTTAGTTAACGTTTTAGCCCTTATATTTTCAGTTAAGAATATTTGTAAATTAGTTTATTTTTCGTTATTTATTTTATTTATTATCTTTGAATTTATGATTGTACATAGTGAAAACTTTTTTTCCAAATAAATATCATTGTTATTTTTGAATGACATGTATGAGTTTGATTTTTTTTTTTCAATCATAATAAATAATTTTTTTTATAAATAATGACCAAGTTCGGTGAGGGTGGATACAAATCAATGGACCGGGTTCTATATTGAGAGTTTAGGGGGCCATAGTAGTGGGAACGATTTTGCTGATCCCAGCCCTCCCTCAATATGGTTAACTTTGGAACAACGATGAGTTTCGAGCCTGAGAATTAAGTCATATAGGATGATTAGAAACAGACTTATTAAATTATAAAGATGGCTTATTTTTCTAAGTTTAGAAACACACCCTAATTATAAAGAAGGCTCACATATTTTTTTTTTCATAAGAAGTCATAATTAATAGGTCCGAGTTATGTTTGCTTAGATTAAGTTTTGCCTTAGAGCCTATTAGGGTATGTTCTAACATGTTCTCAACTATTGGAACTTTTGGTAAAGATGTTGCTCAGAATATCTGCTCGCAACAACGCCAATGCCTTAAGCGTCGCTCCTGAAACTTATGAAGCCCCTCCAGTTCGCAGAATGGGAAAGCATGCAACCAATGCTGCTGCTAAAGAAAGAGCATCATCGCCGCCGGTTGACAACAATGCAGAAATTGCAAGACTACGACAGCAAGTGGATGAATTACTACAGCAACAACAACAACAAACTCAGCCTCCACCTCAGCCGCAACCACATCCTCAGCAGATGGCTCAAGTACCCCATCAAGTAGGTCCTTATGGGGCATGGCCAATGGCGAACTATGCGCCATACCAAGCTCAGCACATGGAGCTAATCTACGAGTAGTTTTGTAAGCAACACGCTCCAAACTTTGAAGGGACAACAGACCCCTTTGAAGCAGAAGAATGGCTCAGAAATGTAGAGCTGATCCTAGCGCATATGAATCTCAGCAACGCAGACCGCATATCGTACGTTTCGTCTATGCTTGAGAAGGATGCTAGAATATGGTGGGACTTAGTTCAGCAGACTAACAATGTCACCACCATGAGCCACCATGATATGGACAAGATTTGTGGAGTTGTTTCATAAGAAGTATTACAACTCGGAAATCATCGCTACAAGGGTCGAGGAGTTCGCTAGTTTGAAGCAGGGCAACTTAAGGATAGTAGAATATGGTCGGCAGTTCAACAGATTAGCCAAGTTTGCACCAGAGTTGGTTCCAACTGACTTTATGAGGGTGACCAAGTTTATTAGAGGACTTAGACCAACGATTGAATTAGGGGTTAAGATAGCAAACCCAGGAAATACTACCTATGCCAATGTTCTAGAAACAGCAATAGAAGTAGAAAGGCTTCAGGCGCATGTTAGTAAGGAGAAGGCTAGGCCTGAGCCTAAACAGCAGGGTCAACCTTAAAATGGTCGGAACAACCACAACAACAAATGTCAGCATAGCAATAGTAATAGTCATGGTTAGAAGAGAAGGCATCCAGATGATAAGCAACCCAATGGTGATAAAAGAGCACAGACAAACAATGGAGGCAATAAGTCAGGTTATGTAGAATAGCCGCAATGCTCTAAGGGCCAAAAGAAACATCTTGGGGAATGTCATGCAAACATCAAGGGATGCTTCAACTGTGGTTAGGAAAATCATCGAAATAAGGAATGTCCACAACTCAAGCAGAAGGAGAAAAGGGATTAAACGATGGTTCTAGACCAAAGTCTTTGCCTTGACCCAGGGAGGAGCCAATGCTAGTAACAAGCAGTTACAGGTCAGATTTCTATCCTCGATAGTATATGTTCTAGTATTGTTTGATTCGGTAACAACATACTCGTATATCTCGTTAGGAATGATAGAGAAATTAGACAAACCTTGTAGAACTAGGTTTGTGACATAGTTGCCTTTGGGTAAAATAGTCCTATCATTACGGATAGTACGAGGCGTACCAATCAAAATTGAGGACGTAGAACTAGAAGGAGACCTGATAGAGCTGGAAATCAAAGACTTCGACATGATTTAGGCATGGACGGGCTAGTAAGGCATGGCATAACCATAGATAGCAGACGTAAGCAAGTGATGTTCGAGACTCCTAACGGTTAGAAACGATGCTATATAGGACAAGTTTCAGGACTACGTATACCGCTAATATCATCTCTAAAAGCCCAAAGAATAATAGAAAAAGGATGTCACACATTCTTAGCTAGTGTTACGCATGTAGTTTAGGGAACACCACTAAAGGTCAGAGATGTACATATTGTACGGGAATTTCCAGAGGTATTTCCTGACGACTTGCCAGGATTACTGCCGACGCAGGAAATTGACTTCACAATCGAATTAGTACTGGGCACCGAGCCTACTTCCAAGGCACCATACCGGATGGCTGCTACCAAACTCAAGGAGTAAAAGATGTAGTTAGAAGAACTCTTAAACTTGGGTATCATTAGAACGAGCCATTCGCTATGGGGAGCACCGGTACTATTTGTGAAGAAGAAGGATGGAAGCATGCAGATATGTATAGATTATCGCGAGCTGAATAAGGTGATAAATAAGAATAAGTACCCGCTACCCCGAATTGATGACTTGTTTGATCAACTCCGAAGGGAAACCATTTTTTTAGATTGATCTACGGTCCGAGAATCACCAGCTCAAGGTACGGGAAGAGGATATTCCCAAGACGTCTTTAAGAACTCGTTATGGACATTATGAGTTTCTAGTCATGTCTTTCAATCTTACCAATGCTCTAGCCGCATTCATGGATTTAACGAATATTGTTTTTAAGGACTACTTGGATAAATCCGTTGTAGTCATTGACGATATCTTGGTGTACTCAAAGAATGAAGTCAAGCACGAGAAACATTTAAGGCTAATTTTGTTATGACTAAAGGAGCATCAGCTTTACGCCAAGTTCAAGAAGTGCGAATTTTGGCTTTCACAAGTAGCATTTCTTGGCCACATAGTATCCAAGGATGGGATTACTGTAGATCCATCTAAAGTAGAGGTTGTGAAGGATTAGCCAAGACCAAAGAATGCATCAGAAGTAAGAAGCTTTCTGGGATTAGCAGGCTATTATCGGAGGTTTGTAGAAGGTTTTTCCAAGATAGCCACTTCGCTCACCAACCTGACTCGGAAGCAGCAAAGATTCAACTGGAATGATAGATGTGAAGAAAACTTCTAGTTGCTTAAGGACAAGCTGTGTTCAGCACCAGTACTCTATGTACCGACACCCAACGATAAGTTCATAGTCTACTGCGATGCATCGAAGCAAGGGTTGGGTTGCGTGCTGATGCAGAATGATAAGGTGATAGCCTACGCCTCACGACAACTAAAGGAGTATGAGCAACACTATCCAACGCATGAAATGGGGTTGGCAGCGGTGGTCTTTGTGTTGAAAATCTGGCGCCATTATCTTTATGGAGAACGGTGCAAGATTTATACGGACCACAAAATTGTAAAGTATTTCTTCACATAGAAGGAGGTCAACATGAGGCAACGCAGGTGGATAGAGCTAGTGAAAGATTATGACTGCGTAATTTTATACCACCCAGGAAAGGCAAACGTATTTGCGGATGCGCTAAGTAGAAAGAGTTATGGAAATTTAGCAGCTTTAGCTGGAATAGAAGTAGTTGTCGGCAAGCTAGCTAACTTGTCTATCCAGTCGAATCTGCTAGAAGACATACGGATTGGTCAGGGACACGACGACACACTAGCAGCACATATGGATGCAGTCCGACAAGGCAAGACCACATATTTCTCAATATCTAGTCAAGGTTTATTGAGATATAAGGATTTGGTATGCGTGCCAAATGATCAAAGTATTAAGAAGATGATTCTAGAAGAAGCACACAATACCCCGTACTAAGTTCACCCAGGGTCTACCAAGATGACTCATGACATCAAGCCAATCTATTGGTGGCCAGGGATGAAGAAGGACATAGCAGAGTTTGTGTCCAAGTGTCTTATATGCCAGCAAGTGAAAGCAGAGCATCAGTGCCCTGCAGGTTTATTGCAACCGCTTAGCGTACCAGAATGGAAGTGGGACGATATAGCCATGGACTTCGTTACAGGTTTTCCAAGGACGAATAAGCAGCATGATTCCGCTTGGGTAGTAATAGATAGACTAACCAAGTCGGCTCATTTCCTACCTATTAAGACTTCATACACGGTAGACCAATATGCAGACATCTACGTCCAAGAGATAGTACGGTTGCATGGAATCCCCAAGACAATAGTGTCGGATAGAGGATCGGTGTTTACATCGAGATTTTGGGGAAGTTTACAGCAAGCTCTAGGTACTAAGTTAAGTCTTAGTACAGCTTTTCATCCTCAGACAGACGGGCAGTCCGAGAGTACGATTCAGATTTTAGAGGATATGCTACGTGCGTGTGTACTTGATTTCGGAGGATCATGGAATAAGTACTTACTGCTGATAGAGTTCTCTTACAACAATAGCTACCAGTCAACGATTGGGATGGCACCTTATGAATTTCTTTATGGAAGAAGGTGCCAATCACCGTTGCACTGGGACGAGGTAGGAGAAAGGATGCTTCTAGGTCCCGAAGCTGTTAGACAAGCTCAAGAAGCAGTAGCGCTTATTAGACATCATATGCTTCCTGCTCAAAGCCGTCAGAAAGCTATGCGGATGCCAAGCGATGCGATGTGGACTTCAAAGTTGGAGATCAAGTCTTCTTGAAGATATCTCCTATGAAAGGTGTAAAGCGGTTTGGGAAGAAAGGCAAGCTTAGTCCCCGATTTATAGGTCCTTTTGAGATATTGGACAAAGTGGGAGCAGTTGGGTATAGACTAGCCCTACCGCCAGCCCTAGCAGATAGTCACAACGCACATCTCAATGCTATGCAAGTATGTGTCAGACCCATCTCACGTCCTCAAGTACGATACGATAGCACTCCAGAAAGACTTGAGTTACGAGAAACGACCGGTTAGCATCCTGGATAGAGGGATGAAGCAGTTACGGTCCAAGAGTATTCCAATAGTCAAAGTCCTATGGAGTAATAGTTCTGAACAGGAGGCAACAAGGGAGTTGGAGGAGGACATGCAAGGCCGATATCCAGAATTATTTGGTAAGTAAATTTCGAGGACGAAATTCTTTTTAGTAGGGGAGAATTGTAGAGTCCAAGAACTTTACTTAGCTAGTTAGATAGTAGTAGTAATAGTAATATCTAGTAGTAGTTGTAGTATGTTTATGACTGTGGATTTTGGTTCAAGCCGGGACTTAGTTGGAAACTCCTAGCAATAGTTATGGATTTTATAAGTTTAGCCTATAGTTTAAGAATATTAATTATAACATAAGGTTTGATTAATATTGCTGGTTATTAATATGATAATTATTATAACCTAAGGTTTAGATAGAGCTAATAAGAATATGACACTTGTCATGAGCATGATTATTCCTAAGGTTTAGATAGAGCCAATAGGATTATGTCATTTGTCATATGCATGATTATTAAGAAATTATTATTTTAATGATAAAATAAGGGAAATATAAGACTTAGTCTTCACCAGAATCTGTTAGGAGCATGACATTTATCACAACTTTATTTATTTGTGGATTAGATTGTTATTTAGATAATTAAATAGATTTTTCGTAACTTTAGGGTACTGTAACTTCCGACCTATTTTTGACCTAGTTATGTTATGAATTTTAAAAAATAGTATTTCCATAAAGTTGTAGATAATTTAATTAGCTTTCTAAAGGTATAAAGAGAGTCTAAATAAGAGTCCTACAGCTCCTAATATGTTGATTTTACTACAGGGGAGTTTAGAGTTACGAGATTTAGGGAGTTAGAAGTTAGGATTCTATTTATTTTTATTATTTTTGTTTTAAAAATCAAGCATTGAATCCTTAACTCTCTTTGAAAAATTTGACCAATTCCTAAGCCTTTGGCTGAAGAATATTCAAATATTTTCAATTAAATTTATTATTTTTATTCAAAGCCAAAAAGAAGATTTTTATTCCTAGAACTCTATAAATAGGACCTAGCACCAAGCCTTTTCATTCATTCTTCAAGCATTGATCAGAGCCTTCCAAGTGCTAGTGAGACTATAGAGTGATAAACACTTGGGTTGGGGTTATAAGCTTAATCATTATAAGCTTAATAAACACTTGGGAAGAAATGCTCATAGTGTGTATTTCGGTTTCGAGGTGTAGTTCGATCATAGCAATTTCAAAGGTATCCTATTCTTAGTTCCTTTCAGTATTGTTTCATTAGTTTTATAGTCCTAACTCAGTCTTCTCTATTCTTGGTTAGGCATCTAAGTTCTTCGAACTTGAGGTTTTTTGTCGATAAGAATATTCTCGGTGGTTTTTAGTTCATTCATCGATTTCTTTTAGAATACTCACCTCTATATTATGGTTTTTAGGAGTGTTCCGAAATCCCAACTTTGTTCTCATCATCTCGGTATATTAGTAAGGAAAATAGGATAGGATATTATGTGTTATGCCATATGTTATCTTATGATTTATGTGTTATGTTAACTTATGATTTGTGTGTTATGTATGTTTGTAGACTTGGGCATATGACCTGTACACTAACAAGCCCCAATAAATTTATGGGCATATGACTTGCTTAGCTAGCAAGCCCCACAAATCTAATGGGCATATGACTTGTTTAGTTATGGGACCCCAAGTAATAATGGCCATTATAGTATATGTGACATATGTTATGATATGTTTTAGTATATGTTGATATGAATTTTATGTATATGATTTATGTGTTAGATTTTCCTTGTTGGGCATTAGGCTCATTCCTTTATGTGTTTTTGTGCAGGAAAATAGCTTTGTTGGCGGGAAAGGTTCTTGGAAGCTTGGGGATGTGTATTGAGGCGGGATGGAATCGATGGACCGAGCATTCGATTCAAGGATGAAGTCTCTTTAAATTTTATATGTATTTTCCACACTTTATTATGTGATCCATTTTATTTAAAATTATTTTATGTTTTTCTTTTAAAAACAATGGGATCCCATATCATACTTTAAATTTTATGTAGTTTAACATTTGTTTTACAAGTTCTTAATGAAGTTATGATTATTTCACTTGTAAGTTTTATTAAAAATTAGTGTCTATGTATAGTAGTCATTAATGGTCCAAAGTCTAGAGTAGTTGGGTCATTACATCATGTGAGAATATTGGAAGTAACAGGAATTATAGGACATAAATTGTGAATAGCGGGGTATGAGACAAAGGACAAAATTGCCCTTGAGAGCATGTGATGAATAGGCTAAGGGCAAAGGGATAATTTGGTCATTTCTGTCCAAGTTTAGGACTTGGTTGGCTGGGAACCCCTTAGATGAGTTAGGAAACTTAAGGAAAGAAGAATCTCACCTGCTCACTCCTTCTCTCTCACATTCTATTCTTTACCTCTTGGAGCTTTGGTGGGTTGAGTCAAATTGAAAGAAAATTGGCTTGGAAGGGAGGCTTGAAACTAGGGAATTGTTGGAAGCAGATTAAAAGTTGTGTCATACAGTTGAGGTAAGGATTTTAATTGGAAGTTCTTATGTTAGTTATGTTGATTTATTGAGAGCTATGAGTTTTTGAGTTTATTGATGAGTTTTAATCTGGTAATTAGTTGGGTTTTGTTGCTGGAAAGGGTTGTGTTAATTATGGGAATTGAGTTGAAAGATTTGGGGTATAATTAGGTTGTATCTGGTAGGGTTTGGCTAAGGAGAAACCCAAAAATTCTAGGTTCGAAGGGCTGGGTTGCGGCCCCCTACAGAAAAATTGGGAGCCAGGTTGGCTTAGAAGCAAGGGCGGGCTGCGGCGCCACAAGGGCTGGGTCGCGGCGCATGTCTGGAGTCTGGGGAGGCCGAGCCTCTGATTAGAGGTGGGCCGCAGCATGGGACCATGGGGCCGTGACCATTAAGGGGAATATTTGTCCTAATGAGGTTGTTAGGTCGGAAACTTAACTTTTTGGGCTCAGGATCGATTCTACTTCCTTGTTGAGTGGAATTCGATGTCCCAGAGGCTAGGACTTGGTATGGAAACTTTTATTCTCCTGTTGTTGATGGAATTCCTTATTATGGTTATGACTAGGTCAATGCTAAGGGCTCGGATCAGGGGCATGTGAGGCTTGACTTATAAGTCAAGGACTTAAAAGACTTGGTTTATGAGCTGAGATTAGCAATATGCACGTGAAGTGCAGGCCACCATGTCTGGGCCACCTATAATGCACCAATTCTTTTTTTGTTATTAAATTTTTTGTGTTTTATTTTATTTCTGTGTTAAGTGTGGTGAATTTTTTTTATTTTTAAATGTTTGTTTATTTTATTTAATTGTTTGTTTGCTTTATTTAATTGTTTGTTCTTTTATTTAATTGATAGAATTGTTGGTATAATTTTTGTGAAATTAGTTGTTGAATGATAATTATTCTTTTTTATTTTAAAATGTGATTATGTGAGTTTTGTTTGTATGCACTAAGGTGCATGCTAGGTAGTGGTGCACCCTAGTGATTTAGTGTATGCAAGTGCATGGTAGCATGGTGCACATGTGTAGAATTTTCCACACACTTGATACTTTCCTTATATTAGATTTTATTTAATTAATTGAGGAAAAAAAATAATAAAACAAGAAAGGGAAATAAGATGGTGGACGTGTGGCTTAGAGTGGGAAAGGAAGAGGTTTATTTCTATATATTTTATTATTCAAATAAATTAAAAAATAAGGTGATAAATGTTATTTTGGGAAAGGAAATGATAATCTTTTATCTCCTATCAATTGTGATAAGAACAAATAATGAAAATGAAAAGAAAATAAATAGAAATAGAAAACTTACCTTTTTCTTTTAATTGGGTCATTATGGGAGAATTTTGATAAAGAGGTAAAGGAAGAGGGGAAGAGCATTATGCTCATTCAACCCCACGACTAGAGAGAGAGAGAGAGAGAGAGAGAGAGAGAGAAAGAGGCGTGAGCTAGAGAGAGAAAGAAGAGATGGAAGAAGAAACAGAAGAGAAACCGAGTCTAGAGTATATTTTCTTTGTGATATTGTTTGTCTATTTCCCTTCTTTTGATTCTAGTGATATTGACTTTGTTTTCATTGTTGTGTGTTGTTGAATCTTCTTCTTCTCATGGTGGATTTCAAAAAACCCTAGTTTTGAACAAGGGGTGATAAAAATATTGGTATTGGTCACGTTGTGTTCTTGATTCTATCAACCAAGAAAGGTAATGAACCCTTGCCCTTTTTGGTTTTATGTATTGATAGTTTATATGAATGGGAATATTTATTTTTTGAATCTTTGATGTTGGGATTGAAAGGTTATGTTGGGTGCATGTATGGGAGGTTTGATCTAGGCATGGTTATGATTTTGTGTGAGACTTGCAATGATAATGTTCTTATGTTCATGGTAATGAGTTTTAAAGGGAAGGTTGTTTTTGACGGTTTCGATCTACGGGGTTTGGGCATATTGAGTTGTTTGATTTTCTTGTGTTTTACACATGTAAGAAACATGCTAGGTTTCATGTGTATATATAGATGAGGATTTTGTCTCAATTCTTGATGGGTATCCAAGGTGTTTCGGCCTAGGGGTGATGTTCAAGCATGATTGTTTTCCTTGTATGTTTTAAAATCAATTGTGGTTCTAGAAACATGATAGGGTGTATATGAGATTATATATCAATAAATTATGGTATGCATGAAAAATGACAGGAACATGTTAGGTTTAATATAAATGCATATATGAATATTGGTGTTTATGTTATTCATGCATGTTGTTATTATTATTTTGTTGGGTTGCATGTATGAACTCATTGAAAATAGAATAAGGTTTTGTAAGGTTGTAATTGAATATGTGTTGGTTATTTTATTGAGTTATTTGTATAATAAGAGCATGTTAGGATTTGTGATTAATTGTGTTAGTTAAACATGTATGACTTTGTATGAATTTTGTGAGGCATGCGGTAAAAGATAATATTCATGATGATTCATGCTTTCTGATTTTGTGATCAATTGGTGAAAATATTGATTAATTAATGATATGCATGCATAAGAAATGTCTCTAACGATATGTCGTAATAAAATAGTGTTTTAATTCACACTTAAAATGATAATTTTGCACAAATAATTACCTCCATTTTTTTTTATATATTTTGATGAAAATATGAGTTTTAAAAATGAAGGAATGGTGATTTTATGATAAATTTGATTACGGGAATTTTTGTTAAAAAATGTAAAGTGGGTTTCAATAAAAGGAATTTGATTAGTATTTTGAAATAAATTAATACCCTAAACTATGATAAAATTAAAAGTGGTATTTTTAATATAATATGAGTGGTTATTTTACAAGTTATGATTTTTCTTTAAATTTGAGTAACAAAAATGTTGAATTTAATTCACTTGTGATGTTTAAATAAATTGAATGGTGGCTGAAAATTTAGTTTAATAAGTTTAAAATAATTATTTGATTTTCACATATGAATTTATGTTACACAAAATTAAGTCTTAAAATACTTCAAGCAAAATATATTTTTCCCACACCTAAAACTTATATTTTTCTCATATCAATTATGTAATTCTATTAACTTAAATTAAATTGATATTTTCTAAGGAAACATGATAATTTTAAGTATTTTATATAATTTCAAGCATTTGTTATTTCTTGGTAATTTGAAAATAATAAATGGGTTTATTATATATTTTTAATGGCTAAATAAAATTATTTTTATGAAATAAAAATAATGTCTTGGGAGATTTAATCAACCTTGTAATTTTAAGAAGATAAATAATGGTAAACAAAACATGCTACAAGTTTATTATTTTGAATACTATAGAAGTAAGACGCGTAGAATTATCATTTTAAACGCCATATTTACGAAACGTTCCCACGTATGCATGTTGCATGCAAATTCACTTTTACGTCCAAAATTATGTCTATTTTCCAACCATGTAGTTTTTATAGAAAAATCACGCATGCTATATAAGTAGAATGTTCATTTTTCTTTTATGAACTTATGTGTAACTATGCATATTTGTATGTTATGAGTAACTCTCACCATGTGTGCATGACCCACGCACACATGAGTTATATGAATGGGCAAAATTAGTGTCTATGTGAGGCTAAGGAATGTTATTTTGATATAGGCTCGTTGAGAAGTTGTCATTTTACTTAGCTTGGACCTGAGGTAAAGAAGTTAGATAGAAGTTTGCTTGTTCTGCTATAAATGGTAAGATTGTTTGTATGAATGAAAGTGTTATGATGCCTTGCGCCATGAATTATGAAATGCTTCGATATGATGATATGTTTGGATTGTATGATGTATGTTATGAATGGGTGTTAGCGTGATGAACGCGACACATCTAAAAGGGGTTGCTAAGGATATGAAGATGTAACCCAAGTTACTAAGGATATGAAGATGTAGCTCAAAGGGCGAACACGCCGAGGTTATTCAAGGACCAGAGATCTTGTTTACCTCAAAGGGTGACATGGACAAGTTAGCGGGCCATGTTCACAAGGAAATGTTTATGATGTGTTGTTATGATGATGTTATGATGTGTTGTTATGATGATTCTATGATGTTTATGATATGATGATGATGTTATGTTGACGTGAATATGTTTATGTTTATGATATTTACGCCATTATGAAAATAATGCTATGATGTATAAAGATGGATGAATATGTTTGTGTTTTGTTGTATTTTGCTTGCTTGTTGTTTGTACTTCCGTACTGGGCTTTTAGCTCACCCCCCTTACTTTCCCTTCCAGGTAGCAAATAGGTTTCTCTATGGCACGTGTGGTGATGTGGGGAGTTCTATCATCGTGGTGTGTATGCCGTGGGGGCATCCTATGGATGAGAAATTATCAATTAAGACAACATTTATCTTTTAATAATGTTATGTGTTATGGGAATTTTCAAACTTATCAGTGGGACTTGAACTTTTGGTTGTTTTAGAACTTTGCATGAAAATTGATATTTTCTTTTAAAACTATTGGGCCCAACTTGCATGTTTTTAGCAAGAGCCCACTGGGATTTTATATTAAGCGGCTTTTCTCTCATAAACTTATTAACATGTGAATGTTTTACAAAGCATTAGACTAGGGCGTTTTACAAATAGTATCAGAGCCAGGTCATCCACGTTTCCAAGGACCCTCCCTATACAAGCTAAATACGGGAAAATCTCACCTCACCGCGTCGTAAGTATTTGTTTATGTGCTATTACTTGTTTCTATTTTACTTAATTTTGTATTAGTTTCGTAACTGCAGTAGTAAGAGGCCTCATGTATTGAAAACGACTAAGAAATAATTGCTCAAGGACATCCGCGCCATACCCAAAGTCCAGCTTGAAGAGGATCCCTATGATTGGCAGATAGCGATTCTAAAAACAGCAAAGGAGGTTTGTGATCGCATTCAGGGAATCATTAACAAAAGGGGAGCCTTGCTATGGCCCATAGAGCAATTTTGGGTGATGAGAGAAGCATTGTCTATGTACTCGAAGGCTCTTCATCAGTTGAATCGATCATGGAATGATGTTGTGCCAGAAGACCTGGAGTTTAGCACCATGGAGTTTGTAATTCGCAATTTTCAGGTAAATTACGATTTGAATATTCGTTCAGTAGAGGCATAAGACTTGGTCAAAAGGTTCAGAGGTTTGCTAAGAGGTTGAGTATTGAATTGAGCTCGGTTTCAAAACCATTAAAAAATCTTTCCCTAGAGTTGATATATCGCCCATGGTGTTAGTAAAGACGGATGATGGCGGAATAGAAGAGCGTTTGGAGATGGTGCAAGATGTGGAAGGAGAATTGGCAGTTGAGGAAGTATCGCGAGCTATACCACCTTTGACAGCTAGAATGGAGATAATGGCGAGCACTCCCGACTATTTCCACATCCCGGAGAACATTTGTGATTATAGTTCAGGGGACGAGTCCACCGTTGAGGACTAGAGTCCATTACGTAATCGTCGCATGGGGTACTAATAAATAAGATGGGATAATAATAATTTTCTTAGACCGTAAGAGATTTATGTTTTGGTTAGTTAAACACTTTTTGGGATTGTTTAATTTTGGAATAATTTAAACATTTCAAATGCTATGGATATTTTGTTGCAAACTCTAAATGATGTGGTTTGAATGTATGATTTTTCAAATATCTATCAAACCAATATGCAATGTTTCTTCCTTATGATTTTCCTTTGATTGCCTTAGAACCTTATCATACCGACTAGAGGAAGAGGAAGAAAGGGAAGAGGAAGAGGCAGAGGAAAGGGTGCCTCCACGAGGTCTAAAACCACGGCCACCCCTGACGTTGAAATGTCAGTTGTTCAACCTTCAGCTACAGCAGCACCACCTGTGGACCTGGGCGTAGAGGTAGCAAGGTTAAGAGAACAGTTGAGGCTGAGAGATGAGGAATTAGCACAAGCTAGAGAAGCACCGCAAACATCCCAAACGCCCCAAATACCTCAAGTACTAGTGGCACAACCTCAGCCGCCAACACCACCACCTGCACCACTGCCTACAGCTTATGGGTTCGAAGCAGTGTATGAACGCTTCAGGAAACAAGCCCCACCAACTTTTGAGGGGAAAGCTGATCCAATGGTGGCAGAAGATTAGTTAAGGTTGGTTGAGGCTATTTTTGATCATATGGAGTTAGATGATCGCCAAAGGGTTTCCTGCGCAGTTTATTTACTTAAGATGGATGCATGGATTTGGTGGGATGTGATTAAACAGACCCGTGATATGAATACCATGACTTGGGGGCGAAGTTCATCCATGCTTTCAGTAAGAAGTATTATAGTCCAACTATGCTAGCAACTAAGGTTGGCGAGTTTATAACTCTGGTACAGAGGAATCTGTCAGTCACTGATTATGCACAGAAGTTTGATCGATTGGCTAAATTTGCTCCTGAAGTGGTGCCAATTGATGCATTCCAAGTTCAAAGGTTCATAAGGGGACTCAAACCGATGATTGTGAGGGACGTTAGGATGACCAGTACTGAAGTGGTTAGTTATGCAGAAGTACTGGATAGAGCTCTTGAAGTTGAATATTTGGAAGAACGGATATGGAAGGATAATGCCGCTAGAAGAGAGAACAATCGAAACAAGAGCTTCCACGAGGGCAACAAGAGAAAGGCTAACGAAGGGCAGAATAGTGGCGCTGATAAAAGACCCAGACCTCCAGCCATGAATAGCAACAATCACAACTCTCAGAACCATAGCAACCGCAATAATCACTTCAATGACCGGAACCGTGGGAACCAACAAGGCAACCGAGTAGAGCATCCTATCTGTCCTAAATGCTTGAAAAGACACCCAGGAGAGAATCAAGCCGGTACCAACAAATGTTTCAAGTGCGGCCAGGCAGGAAATTTGAGAAAGAATTGCCCACAATGGAAGTGCGGGACAGAATAACAATAACAATCTCGTGCCAGCAAGAGTTTTCGCCCTAACCCAGAATGAAGCGGCCAACAGCAACATAGTAGTTATAGGTTAGCTCCTTATATCTGGTACAATGTGTAGAGTCCTAATTGATTATGGAGCGACTCATTCTTATGTTTCCATGAATGTGATTGATAGATTGAATATGCCTTATAAGCTATTTGAACATACCTTTAGTACTTTGTTGCCATCGGGAGATATGATGTTGTCAAATAAGTGGTTATTGTCAACACTTGTAATGGTAGAGGGTAGGGAGTGCCCAGCAGATCTCATAGAACTGAGTATATTAGATTATGATGTCATACTTGGCATGGATTGGTTATCCAAACATGGGGCTATGATAGACTGTTGAAAGAAGATCGTAAAGTTCAGGCCAAAGGAAGGAGAGGTCTTTTCCTTTAGAGGCGAAGTAGGGGGTTTCCGAACACCCATAATATCTGCACTGGAAGCACAGAATATGATGCAACATGGTTGTTTGGTGTTCTTTGCTAGTGTGGTGGATAAGTCCAAGGAGTCAGAACTAAAGCCAGAAAATGTACGTATTGTTTGCGAGTTCCCGGAGGTGTTTCCCGAAGAATTACCAGGACTAACCCCGGACAGAGAAATTGAGTTTGTAATCGAGCTTGCACCTGAAACTGCATCGATCTCTAAAGCGCCCTATCGAATGGCGCTGGCAGAGTTAATGGAACTTAAGAACCAACTACAGGAGTTGTTAGATAAGGGGTTCATAAGACCTAGCCATTCGCCATGGGGGGCACCAGTCTTATTTGTGAAAAAGAAGGATGGGAGTATGAGGATGTGCATTGATTACTGAGAACTCAATAAGGTCACCATTAAGAATAAATATCCTTTTCCTGGGATAGACGACCTTTTTGATCAACTGCAATGAGCAGCAGTGTTCTCGAAGATTGATCTACGATCCGGGTACCATCAGTTGAAAGTGAAGGAGGGGGACATTCCAAAAACGGCATTCAGAACTCGCTATGGACACTATGAATTCTTAGTAATGTCTTTTGGACTCACCAATGCCCTAGCAACATTTATGGACATGATGAACAGAGTATTTAGGGATTTATTGGACAAGTTTGTAGTAGTGTTCATAGATGATATCCTCATTTACTTGAAGACCAAGGAGGAGCACGAGGAGCATTTGAGGTTGACTTTGAACAGGCTGCGAGAACATCAGTTGTACGCCAAGTTCTCTAAATGTGAATTTTGGCTGGATCAGGTAACTTTCTTAGGGCACATAGTGTCTAAGAATGGGATAGTAGTAGACCCATCAAAGATCGAGGCCATTAGAGATTGGCCCCAGCCAAAGAATGCCTCAGAAGTTCAGAGTTTCTTAGGGTTGGCAGGGTATTATAGGAAGTTTGTAGAAGGTTTCTCAAAGATCGCCACCCCATTGACCAACTTAACCCGCAAACATCAGAAGTTTGCATGGATTGAAAAATGTGAAGAGAGCTTCCAGATCATGAAGGATAATTTGATTTCTGCGCCTATCCTTTGTGTTCCCACGGAGGATGGGAAATTTGTGGTGTATTGTGATGCATCAAAGAACGGCTTGGGATGCGTATTGATGCAAGATGGGAAGGTGGTAGCCTATGCTTCCAGACAACTCAAGGATTATGAACAACGATATCCCACGCATGACCTTGAATTGGCAGAAGTGGTGTTCGCATTAAAGATATGGAGGCATCACCTACACGGAGACAAGTATGAGATATACATCGACCACAAAAGTCTGAAATACTTTTTCACACAAAAGGAACTGAACATGAGGCAGCGAAGGTGGTTGGAATTAGTGAAGGACTACGATTGTGAGATTCTATACCGCTCAGGCAAGGCCAATGTGGTTGCAGATGCTCTGAGTAGGCGGGGACATGGGAATTTCTCAACACTACGTATAATAGATATGCCTCTTCAAAAGGAGATCATAAATGCTGGCATCGAAATTGTGATGGGAAGTTTGGCGAACCTCACATTGCAATCCTCCCTATTAGAACAAATTCAAGAAGGACAGAAATTGGATGAATCCTTAGTTAAACATGAGGCTTTGGTACAAGAAGGTGGCAGCAGCGATTTCACAATGTCTAATGGTGGATTGTTGAGAAACAAGAATAGGATTTGCGTGCCTAACAATGCTAAAATTAAGGAAAGTATTATGAAAGAAGCGCATGCAACACCTTATTCCTTGCACCCACGATCCACGAAAATGTACCAAGACCTTATGGCATTATATTGGTGGCATGGAATGAAGAGGGACATTGCTGAGTTTGTTGCTAGATGTTTGACATGCCAGCAAGTCAAAGCGGAACACCAGAGGCCAGCAGGGTTGCTTCAACCGGTCTACATTCCTGAATGAAAATGGGAGGATATAGCAATGAATTTTGTGGTAAGGTTGCCTAGAACCACCAAGCAGCACGGCTCAGTGTGGGTGATTGTAGATAGACTCACTAAGTCCGCCCATTTTATGCCAGTCAAGACCACATACTCAGCGGATCAATATGCTGATTTGTATGTTAGTGAGATAGTGAGACTTCATGGGGTGCCAAAGTCGATAATTTTTTTATCGTGGGTCAGTTTTCACATCAAACTTTTGGAAAGGTCTACAGAGAGCTATGGGATCAAGACTAAAGTTTAGCATCGCATTTCATCCTCAGATTGATGGCCAGTCAAAGAGGACTATTCAGATTTTAGAAGACCTGTTGAGGTGCTGTGCTTTGGACTTTTCAGAGTCTTGGAACCGATATTTACCTCTAATGGAGTTCTCATATAATAACAGTTACCAATCTACTATTGGGATGGCTCCCTATGAGATGCTTTATGGGCGTAAGTGTAGATCTCCTTTGCATTGGGATGAAGTTGGGGAGAAACACATTTTAGGCCTTGAAGTAGTTAAGGAAGCAAGTGAGGCGATTGAGAAGATTTGCCAAAGGATGCTTACCGCAAAGAGTAGGCAAAAGAGCTACGCTGACCTCAAAAGAAGGGACATCGAGTTTTCAATGGGCGAGTTTTTTTTCCTGAAGGTCTTGCCAATGAAGGGTGTTATGCGTTTTGGAAAGAAAGGGAAGTTAAGCCCTAGATATATTGGTCCATTTGAGATTTTGGACAGAGTAGGGCAGTTTGCGTACCGTTTGGCACTGCCCCCAGTATTAGCTGAAACGCATAACGTCTTTCAGGTCTCGATATTGCGTAAGTATGTGTCAGACCCCTCTCATGTTTTGAGTTACGAGTCGTTACAACTGAAGCAGGGCCTGAGTTATGATGAACAGCCTGAGCGCATTATTGAAAAGGGAATCAAGGAGGTGAGATCCAAAAGGATTCCACTAGTTAAGGTCCTGTGGAGGAATAGTACGGAACGAGAAGCAACATGGGAGTTGGAGGAAGACATGAAAGAAAGATACCCTGAATTATTTGGTAAGAAAAAATTTCGGGACGAAATTCCTTTTAAGGAGGGTATATTGTAGTGCACCAAAATTATTTATTTTTGTTATTAAAATTTTTGTGTTTTATTTTATTTTAGTGTTAAGTGTGGTGAATTGTTTTTATTCTTAAATGTTTGTTTATTTTATTTAATTGTTTGTTTTCTTTATTTAATTGTTTGTTATTTTATTTATTTGATAGAATTGTTGGTAGAATTTTTGTGAAATTAGTTGTTAAATGATAATTATTCTTTTTTATTTTAAAATGTTATTATGTGAGTTTTGTTTGTATGCACTAAGGTGCATGGTAGGTAGTGGTGCACCCTAGTGATTTAGTGTGTGCAAGTGCATAGTAGTATGGTGCACATGTGTAGAATCTCCCACACACTTGATACTCTCCTTATATTAGATTTTATTTAATTAATTGAGGAAAAAAATAATAAAATAAGAAAGGGAAATAAGATGGTGGACGTGTGGCTTAGAGTGGGAAAGGAAGAGGTTTATTTCTATATATTTTATTATTCAAATAAATTAAAAAATAAGGTGATAAATGTTATTTTGGAAAAGGAAGTAATCATCTTTTATCTCCTATCAATTGTGAGAAGAACAAATAATGAAAATTAAAAGAAAATAAATAGAAATAGGAAACTTACTGTTGACTGCGTTTTTAGCCAACGACGTGAGAACGTCAAATACGACAAGCCTTCAAGAGAAATAAAAATGACACAGACGGTTTAAACAAGAAAAGTAAATAACACAGGAGATTTTTATAGTGGTTCAGCCCCGATTGTCGGTAATAGCCTAATCCACTTAGAGTTGTGATTTATAGATCCGTACTCAAGATCAGATGGACTGAGCCAACTGAGTTTCTTCAGTATAGATTGCAAAAATACAAGAATTCTATCTTATTTCAGTACTTTCTCTCTCTAGAATACTCAGACCCAATTTTCTCTCTCTAGAAAGAAGAAGCAGAAGAAACCCTTCTCTCATCCCATAAGCCCTCTATTTATAGGCCTGGGATACTCAACTGATATCCCCTTTAGATAGGGATATTTTATTATTCATCTTATATTTATATTACAAGAAATATTTAAAATACAACTGATTCCTCAATTTGAGTGAGGAATGAGAGATTCCCGGATGCTTAGACCAACTCTTACTGAAGTCTTTCCGGGGATTTTGACGTAGTCTCACATGCATGTTGATTACTCCTTCAAGCTTTCCTTGGACCAAGGTGATACAAGCTTGGCTCTCCTCGGACCAAGGCGGTCCGAGCCAACTCCCTTGGCACCTCACCTCAGGAAACTTTGAGGGAACCTCCTCCATGACATGTCCGATCGGACATGATGACCTTCTCCTCGGACCAAGGTGGTCCGAGGCATCCTTCTCTCTTGTTTCTCTCCTCGGACAAGTCCGAGCATACCTCCTCCATTCAAGGTCCCTTCGGACCTTGTGGCCTTCTCCTCGGACCAAGGTGGTCCGAGGCATCCTCCTTGGCATCTTACCTTGGACAAGTTTGAGGCACTCTCCTTTAGCATCTCCCAACTATGTCCGATTGGACATTGTGTAGGCTCTCCTTGTCAAAATCTAAGTCTCCATTCTTGAATTGCATGGGACTCCTCCTCCTTAGCTACTTACCTTGGACACTTTCGAGCCAACACTTAGGAAACCTTGGGAGGCTTACCTCGGACACACCCTTGGGGTCTCCCAGGACCACATCCTCCTTGGGGTCTCCTAGGACCACATACTCCTTGGGGTCTCCTAGGACCACTTTCTCCTTGGGGTCTCCTAGGACCACTTTCTTGAGTTCTCCTCGGACCTCATCCTTGGGTTCTCCTAGGATCACTCTCTTTAGCCTCCTAGGATGCACTTTGTCATCTTTATTTCCATGCCATTGATCTCCAATTTTTGGGTATAACATTTTCCCCCCAAGTTTATTATATGATCTCCCTCGTATGATAAACTTTTCTTCTAGCTAAATATTCTTGAGATCATTCATAAGCTCCTATCCGGTTGATAACTTTCACGTAAACTCCCATGACAGAACTTGTCTTGAACTTGTCTTGTGATTTCTTCAAACTCTATTTTCTTGATACAATGAAAACATAAGATCCCTTTGTATGTGTTGCAAAATCATCGTGGTATAGAGACAGGTTGTTGAATATCCTCAATTTGGTTGCGCTAGGATTAGAATTTCGGTGATCGATCGGATGTTAGGACTTCTTGTCTCTCCTCGGACATGGGTCCAAGGCAATCACTTTGGCTCTCCTCGGACATGTCCGAGCCACATATTTTTGGAAGCTCACCTCGGTCATGTCCGAACCACACATCTTGGAAGCTCAAACTAAGGTCCGATCGGACTCTTTGTGGCCTCTCCTTGGACCAAGGTGGTCCGAGCCAATCTCCTTGGCACACATGCATGGTCTTCTCCTCGAACATGTCTGAGCCAACCATCTAGGGACTCCTCATGCTAAGGTCCAAGCCAATCCCTTGGCACACATGCATGGTCTTCTCCTCGAACTTGTCCGATCGGAGCTTTCATGACCTTTCCTTGAACCAAGGTCCAAGCCAATGACTTGGCTTCTCCTCGGACATGGCCCGAGCCAAGCATTTGGCTCCTCCAACTAAGGTCTGATCGGACCCTTTGTGGCCTCTCCTTGGCCGAGGTCTAAGTGTATTCTCTTTGCATGCATGGGCTAGGGTTCGAGCCTTGCCTTCCTTGGCTTTCCTTGGACTAGGGTCCGAGCCCATCTCTTGAGGTGCCAAGGACCTAGGTCAGACCGGAAACTTCTTGTCTCCTCTTGGTCAGATGTAGCACCTTAGGCACAAAATTTATGGGCCTAGATCTTTGGACATAGGCGAGATGCTCCTTGGATCAACATGCATCCGATCGGCCATCTTAAGGTGTACGCTCGACACACATTTTTTATGCATTTGCTTGGGCACTCTTAGGAACTTTTAGGAAAAACCATCAAAGCACCTTGTTCGAACCTCCCATAATTATTTTGAGAGATTGATTTCTCTCAATCAATCTTGGTGAAAACTTGACTTCTCCTCTCAAAGACAACTTTTCACTATGTAGCATTTATTTTGCATGTATTTGTTTGATTCACTCCAGGGAATGTTGATCGATGATACATGCTTAGCCGACCAGGGAAGTTGTATCTGCTCTCCTGAGCAAGAAAACTTTGCATCTGATCAGCTAAATTTGTAGCTGTTGGCATTTATACTTTACTTCTCTTTGCTAACTTAAAACATTCTAAGTCTCCTCTAGACTTAAAAAGTTATAAGTTTTTTGTGAAGAGTAAAGTCACTCTGGTGTATGCCTTATATTTTCGCATGAGTACTTAGTTTTCTAACTTAGAAATTCTAGACATTTCACAAGTTCATGCTAAGTATACTTCCTCACACTCTTATTGCTCTAACATTTTATGAGCATGATGTTTATGGTCACACGAATATCTGCTCCTAACTTGAAATTTTAAAAAATTCCAAGTTACTTAAGCTTTGCCAAGCAAGTTAGCTTAATGGCCTTTTTGGACTTCGAACATTTACAAGTCAACCTAAAAACAGATATATTAACTCGTGCTCTTATTGCCTGTGTTAAATTATATACCAGCATACCCCATGTGCCCCCCAGGTGGTTGAGGGTTGAAAGATCCTTAGTCACTTGCTACATGACCGAATCCATTCGAGCAGTTAATTACTCGTGAAACACATAGAATATATGGAAAATACTCAAGCAGTTGAACACTGCTTGAACATATCGACCAGTTGAACACTGCTTGAACATATCGACCAGTTGAACACTGCCCGATTTTACCGACCAATTGAACACTGCTCGGATAACCAACACACATGCATATTTGTAGCAAGAATCGACCATGCTGCGCGTAGTCTCTTTTATTACTCGTAAATTGAAATGGACAAAACATGTCTAATAACGAGTCTTAAACAACCAAAATTGTTCAAAATAAAATGATTGGTTAACAAATAACCAGTTCATACACCAAACTTAAATAACAAGTCTAAAAAACTCGAAATCAAGCTACCACTCTGAAAGCGGTATTTAAAAATAATATCTCCTTCGATGCTCTACGTGCACGCCACTCCAGTGATTCCTGCTCCTAGCACTCCTCCTCAGCATACTTCTCCTTTGCTTCGCTGCTCTCCTCAGCCAAGTGTGGACCTCCACATATAGTGTCTAAGGTGAAGTCCACAGGTCCAGGCTGCAAGGGTGGAGATCTTTGTCGCTTGAGACCAGAGTTGCTGCTACCTCATTCTCCTTGGGGTGTCTCTGCCCGGTACTTCTTCAACTTGCCCAACCGGAGAAGAAATTCTATCTCGTCCTTGAGGTGGTTGCATTCATTCGTATCGTGACCATAATCTTCATGGAAGCGACAAAACTTGTTCATGTCTCTCTTCCTCATCTCTCTCCTGATGGGTGGAGGCTTCTTGTAGGGAACCTCTTCTTGGCTAGCAAGATATATCTCTGCTCGGCTGGTTGAGAGAGTGGTGTAGTTGGTGAATTGAGGCTCATACTTGGTTGGTTTTTCACCTGAACTCAACTTTGCTTTCTTTTCCTCAGGGTGGTCATACCCATTATTTCCACGCTTCTTTCCACCATCACTAGGAGAGTCAGTTGGTCTGCCTGGGTTGTTTATGCCATTCTCCCCTTTCTCTATTTCATCATCCAAATTCATATATTTTTCCGCCCGGTCGAGAAATTATTGAAGTGTTGAAATCGGATGGCGATGGATGCTGTCCCATAGAGGACTCCGATAAATTTTCCCAGCAGATATAGCAACCATCTTCCCTTCGTCTCCTACATCAGTTGCTCTATTGGCTTCTCTCATGAACCTCTGTATATAGCTCTTTAGAGACTCATCTTTTCTTTGTTTGATATCTGCCAAGTCGTTAGCATAAACTGGTGGAGTTTGGGCAGTGCTGAATTGTCTACAAAACTCCTTCCTGAATGCCTCCCAAGAGGTAATGGAGTTTGGCTTAAACTTCCAATACCACTCTTGGGCAGTGTCCGTCAAGGTGATGGGGAAGACTCTACACCGATAGTCATCACTCACTCCGAGCAGTTCCATCTGGTCCTCAAACTTCCCAACATGTCTGATGGGATCTGCTTTTTCGGTATAAATTGGCAGTACCGGTGCTTTGTACTTTGCTGGTGGCTGGGCTGCTCTAATTCGAGCACAAAATGGGCTGCCACTTCGGTGGTCGATCGCATCTATCTCGGAGGGTCGTTTCGACAAACTTTGCACTGCAGCTGCTAGCATGTCAAGCTGGGCTTGGATGGCTGGTGCAACTGATGAGGTCCCAAGGTCTTGACCGCCTGGTCGGGCATTACCATCTGGCGCGCCACCGTCAAATATTTCTGCTTGACTGGTAGGACGGTCCAGATTTTTCCCTTCGACCAGGACGGTCCTCCTCTTGTTGGTGATAACATCCCTTAGATCCTTCTGAGAAGCATGCTCTCCTATCCGATCGAACACCGTACTCTTCGATTTCCCAGCGGGCTTACTACGCGGGACTTCCTCTCTCCTGCTACGCCGCTGGTCGGGGTGCAATGGAGGCTTCTTAGCGTGCTCTGGGCATTTTTCTCCTCTTCGTGGGTTGTGGTCCTCCTTTTCCTTTGACTGGTCAGTGGGATGACTATCAGCCTCATCACGACCATGCCCATCTTTGAACTGTGAGGTCCTCTTCTCTCTAGGAGCTTTATTTTTCTCCTGCCCAGGTGGAGTCCTCTTACTACCCGATCGGTGACTTCCAGATCTTGAAGTTTCTGATCGGTGGCTCCTAGAGGGGGTCCTAGAGTGCTCCCTTTGGGTTGAGGTAGTGTGCGATCGGACTCCATCTCCCTCACCAGGTGGGTTATTACCACCCCTCCTTGGTCTATAATTGTTCTTACCACCAGCTAGAAGCATGCTAGGTTTCATGTGTATATAGATGAGGATTTCGTATCAATTCTTGTTGGGTATCCTAGGTGTTTCGGCCTAGGGGTACCACTACAAGAAAAAATGCTTTTCATAACACCAAAAATGTGTTATCAAAACATACCATAACACTTTTTGATGTGTTAAGACCGACTATGTTATTGTAGTTCAGGGTACTTTACATAATACTTTATCATTGTTATACAGATGTGTTATTATATTGTCAACGATAACATACTTTCTGTGTTATTTTAATAAATAGATAAGTGTTTAATTATAATATTTATAGTCAATTATATAACACATTTCAATAATTATAAATTTGCGTTATACTACTTTTTAGTATAACACATTTTTTGTGTTATACTACACTTTAGTATAACACATTTTTTGTGTTATACTACACTTTAGTATAACACATTTTTTGTGTTATACTACACTTTAGTATAACACATTATTTGTGTTATATAATGAAGTTTGCATAACAAAATTCTTTACATAAAAAGTGTTATTGTAATAGATATTATAACACAATTTTCATATTATTTTAATATTTAGATAAGTTTAAATTCTCATTATATATTCATTTATATAACACTAAGTTATTCTATTATATTTAATTTTTTTTTTATATAATTAAAATTAGCTTTCTAATATATACTACACTAGCATCATCAAATGAACTTGATTTTCAAATAACAAAAAGTAAAAACATTCAATATTGTATTAACAATCCACAAATTATTTTAAAACATTCAACATTGTCATCAACAACAAAATGTTCTTTAAGTATTCAAGTAGTCTTAAATATTCAACATATTGAAAAGTTACTACTTTCAGCACAAAATATTCTCCCATGACAGTGCATATATGCCTAAGCTCCTAGTATTTGCCAAATTAAAAAACAACAGTTGCAATGACTGTACAGTTGCAGGGAGACAGTCCAGTGGTCAGCAATGACGTATAGTTGCAAAGAATGGGTAGTAATCTCAGACACATTAGAAATATTAGCCACGTCCTCGACAGATTCCACGTCTATCATGCCACCAAAACGTGAAATGAGACAACAAAACTCCACTGTCGAGAGAAGCAACACAAGTAAAAGCTTTATTGTTATGTTAACCTCTGTAGTTGATGGCCTGAAATCACACAGTACCCAAAGGCCAGAACCTGATGTTTTCAACAAATGTATGCAAACAGATAAGTTGAGGCTTTTACGTGCAGATCTCAAAAGAATAAGAAAGTAACATGTCCCAAATGACCCCAAACATAACACAATACACAGGAAAAGAACAGTATTTACCACACTCGACTCTCCAATTGCCCACTCACAGCAGTTTCTTGAGCATGAAATGAGCTGCCAATGCCCATTAAAGCAAAACACACTGCCTAGAGCATAAAGAAAAAAAATATCAATAGAAAGAACAAGGTAAACCAAAAAATTTATAGAAAAATCAAACAAGCCTATCAAGAAAAGAAACTCTTGGCAAATTTTTAAATAATCAAAACACAATAAATTGAAGATTCCCATTTTTGTCAATTCCAAAGTGCAAAAATAGTTAACAGACCTTAAAGCCAATGTACAGTAAAACATATTTCAACAGAAAAATGCATTGGGACCATATGGTCAAATGTCCATTCAGCATTCATAAAGGACTAGTCCATATCATGTCTGAACTAGAGAAAATGGTTCAGTAAGACTAAAAATGTGACCAAACCAAGTTCAATACCATAAATTGCATAGAAATATCAGGATTTTGAAAGATTGGTACTGCACTTGACACTTAAAAACAAAGGAATCATTGTTTTCTCCCTTGTAATAGGAACCATCCAATTTTTATTCCCTCTAAAAAACCATTTGAATAGCAAGAATCACAAGCTATTATACTGTTGGTTTCAGGTTTCAACATTATACCTGAATCAACTACCTCTAATTCCAAGATAGATAAATCTTACCAGGAACAGATGGCCCAAATTGACTGTATCCAAGGATAATCTGTATGCTTGATGCTACTATCAAAGCACCTTGGATTGCTCTCATGGTGTTGAGAAATCTCTAGAAAAATGTACAAGAAAAGTAAGCTTTCTTACAACACATAGATAGCAAAGAAGTCATACCATAAAAGAATGCTTTAGTGATATCAAAGAAAAGGAAATGCCTTATTCAAGAATAGAAGGGTTGCACTTTATGATATGAGGGTCCTCAATACTAGCCAATGATGAATAATGAATGATAGATATAATAGGGGACCATGAATGCATAAGACCCTCCAATAACAGTAGACAGTCCGGTTCCAAAGAGAGTTTGAAGAAGTGTGTTAATTCCTTCAACAAACAGTAGAGTCTGTACTACTTTGACTTTATCACCCTGATGAAATTTTATTTTTCAAAGATGGTTCATAAAATCATTAACAAAGTTTCAACTTTGATACATAAACAACTCCAAAAACTTGACTTTATCACTTTAGTAAAGAAAAGAGGATGAGCAAAATTAGTATGAGGAAACATTAAAGGATCCGCTCACAAACTATATTACTTTCTTGCTTAAAAAGAAATATTGGTCTTTTATGAAAAATGAGCTCACATCAGTACCACCCATGTAAGGAACAAGGAAAGAAAGGATCATCACTGCAATTCCAAGGGCCAAAATGTAGTGCTGAAAACCCAGAAATACTGCCTCCCCTGTTTTTCCAAATGAAACAAATAACACTTTAAAATAAGAAATAGAAGAAAAATAACATAAAGAATCAATAAATGAAGAAATGAACATAACCCAAGGGCAGTACTTTAACAGGGTAAAATCCAAGCATTGTCCTTGCAACTCAAATGTAGATGGGTATATATATGTATGTTTTTTTTTATATGGACAAGTGTAAATGAATGAAAAATCAGAGCTCCAAGATTTTATGATTATGGTGTCTAAAAGCAGTCCCCTCATTGTCTATTCAAGTGATTGTGGTGAGAAAACTGAACCAGAACCAATACACAAACACTTGGCAAACATACCAATGAGCAACAGATGTATAGCATGATCAAGTGCCAAGTCTTTCGCATTATTTTGTCTAACAACCACTTCTATATTTTTAACCATCACTAGAGTTTTTCCCTCTGTTCAATTGGCTATTTATTTATTTATTTTGGTCCTAAAAAATTGCTAAGTCTTGTACATTTCTTGATGGTATTCCTTGTTCTGTTTTGTACCATTAACTCTTTCTATGTTTAGGACAAATCTATCCATGATTAAAATTGTATTTGTTTGTGAATTTTATTGCATATTGTTCATTTTATATGCGCCAACTTTGTACCTTTAATATAATATGATCTAAGCTTTGATTGAGAGATTTTATATTAGTCTGGATGTTGTTTGATATAATGCTCTAAGCTTATATGAATTGGGCTTATGGACAACAATAGTTTATCAAATTGTGGAGCATAAGTGTCCAGATATTGTCATTAAGTTTTTTTTTTCTGTAAATAGAAAATATATGTACAACTTATGATGTAGTGGTAAGTTTGTATATATGGTTAGTTTGTATTATGTTTTAGAAATTGTATATAATCTGATTAATTTTGTAAAAATTAGTTTTGATATTTTAGTAATGTTCTTTTTTTTTTTGGTAGCTAAAAATCTTTTTTATTGTAGTGTAGTCATATATATATATATGTATAATTCTTATTAAAGAGATTTCACTTGAACAAAGACCAAAACTCAAATTCCTCCTCCCCAGGAAGGGATTACGTTCAGAAGAATTCTAATGACAGTCTTAAGAAAAGCACAAACAAGAGAGGGACTACGCAGAGGTTAAACAAAGATTAGAAACATGCACGTTCAATGGCTACCCACTCCTCAGGAGTTACACTCATAGCCTGTGGCATGGCTGAAGCCATCAGGCTCAGAACGTTCTTGATTGTATAGTAAAAATGAAAAATTAGCATGTGTCAAGTAGATAACAAAAACTGATAAATAATAAATAAAAAACTGCATTCATCTCACCCTTCTCCTCCCTCGACAGGTTCATTTATCAGGCGCAAAAAGTCAGCCTGATGCTCTTGTATGAGATGCACATGATGTGGATTTTGTTTCCCTAGCTCTTGAAGCATAGGCTGCAAAACAATAAGTGTAGCATGAGTACTATTTAGTGTCCGTCTGCCACCAAAATGACCGCGCTATCAACAGGCATTTTGTTTCTTTATGAGAAGCCTAACCTGTTGAATTTGAGGGTTTGCTTGCACCATAGCTTGCAATGCTTGGAACTACAATGAAAGTTAGAGAAAAAAAAATCCAACCATGACTACAGCAATAAAAAAGAGTAAAGCTACATATGGATCAGAGAAAAAAAAGGAAAAAAAATCAAGTACCTGCTGACTGTTTCGAAGAAAATCCAAATTGCCAGCACCAGCTTTTGCACCCACATTTGGTAGGCCCTGATTCAAGAATAGTAATATATTTTATTAATTAGCTGATCATAAAATACAATTCAAACTTCAAAGGAGCATCTATCTGAGGGAAGAATTCAAAAGTTAAGAGGTAGAACAATAGCTACATGTGAGAAGAGATCCAGTGGATTTGTATTAGGGACAACAGCAGGTGCAGCAGCAGGTTGTGATGCTTGCACTGGAGGAATGATTGCTGGGGAGTTTGCTACTGCCTGAGCAGGAACTTGGGCAACTGGTGGAACATCTGATTGTTCAGGATTTCCCTGATGCATAACATCTATGTCAACTTCACAGTGTCATCAACAAAGAATGTCTCTTACAACAAACCTTCAGAGAATATTAACCTTTCTAAAATATTATTTTTCATGTAATAAAAACCACATATAGAAGAAAAACAGTACACAGTTTGAGAAAACTCGTACAAAATAATAAATTTAAATTGATATAATAATGTAATTATAATAAAGCAGTTCCATAGATATTGGAGTATAGAGGAACCTGGACACTAGTATGTATATATATATATATGTATGTGTGTGACATCCAGGGGGAATGATTATAGCTTTTCCTACGTGTTGCCTGAAAGTCCAAGGTTCAATCTCTGGTAAAAATAGAGATTGGTTAGATTCAGTTATTTCAGATTACCACAAATGATGAAACTCACAAAATACTTACCAAACTCCTCCTTAAGCCTCATTTTGTGAGTGGTGTCAAGAAAGAAACTCTGATCGAGAATTGGATGATCAACCTAAGGCAGGCAAGTTAAAAGTTTAAGAGAAATTATTTGACAGGATAAGACGACAACATTTTAGCTTTTACACTTACCCGCTTGTGGCAAGCAAACTCATTAGAATGCCTTTTGAGATAATCTATATGCTTGGGAACATCTTGTTTGCGAAAAACATCCCATTGGGCACCGTCAGACACTGCTAGTGATTTCTTTCCATCATGATTGGAGCTTTAATTGTTACCCTTGAAACTTTTCCTGTCTTCTGATATTTCTGAGCCATGTATACTCTCACAAGAAGGTCGCAAAGTTTCAGAATCAGAATCAGATTCAACATCCCGAGCAATTTTCTATCCCATGATTCGTGAGTGGCAACAGAAGAACACGATACCCGAGCAATTTTCCTAAAACCTGGGGTAAAACTGGGGTAAAACAAACCAAAGATACAACACCAATCACTCATATTCCTAAAACCTCATAATGGTACAGGGCATCTGATATAAAAAGGATAAGAAATAACAAATGTTGATTAGAATAAACGAGTAAAAGGTTAGAAAAAATTCAAAGCTTCACAGAAAATGTATGGATTACGTTCTTCATTAACAATATACGAGTTTTAAAACTCTAGGTTGTCCACTAATACAAGACAAGATATAATAAAGCGCTGGTCAAAGGCATAGATTAACACGATATTTCAAATTGGATTGAAACAGAGGTATCACTGTGAGTACTTTGAACTAAAACTATCTAATAAAAAACATGCACACACCTAATTGTTACTTGTCTTCAACCAATACTGAAATTCCCTTGACTGAAATAAATGAGAAGCTTTATTTATAAATCAAGACTTCAAGAGATTAGTCATTTGAACCACAACAAGAGAAAAGAAATGGACATACCATGTCATAGGAATCATAACACAGTTTTAAGACAGAATCAACTTGTACAAGTTGCTCGATGTAGCCATATGAGATATAAACACACGGACCTAGGTCAGGCTTCTGGATAACCTTTGGCAACCTTGCAGTACGATTTAGAAGACCAGATGCTGGATTCATGTATTCTTGAAGTGGCAAAGTATGGATTATTTCAGCATAATGGGATGGAAACTGTTGTTGAAACAATTGGGAAGAAAGCCAGCCTTTAATTTCAGAGTCTCATTCCATGTATTCTTATGTGTCTGGCCCTTGAAAGAACCCATGAAGTACTGCTTGATACAAATTTCTACCTGCCACATGACCCAAAAATGATAGTGTCATACTATGATCTTATGCCATAAAAGCATAAGTTGAAACTACCATCCAATGCCATAAAAGCTTCAGTGGTGTGACCAAAAGCTTCTTTTTTTAGCTTGTGGTTGTTATATGCAGCTATGCTTGTTATGGATACATAAAAATATATTCACAATGAATATCTTTGTTACTGTAACATTCTAGCGCCATTTAACTTCACTATAGTTCCTTTCAATGAAACATATCTATATATATAGTCATATATTTGTCTAATGTACATGGGCCTATTATGAACAAGATCAGACAAGGTTGGGGAAGCAAGAGAGGGAAACATAAGGGTGAAAAAAATTTGTCAAGCCATGAAGGACGTTATTCTTCATTTCTTTAAAATAGATATAACACTTTTGGTTGTTTCAGGGAGATAAAATATTTCAATCTCATAACATGTTATAATACATACTTTGACTCTGAATTCAATAGTACCTAGAGTTTTATTTGAATTAAATCTGCCATTATTTTTATTATTTACCAAAGATATGAGACAGGAGCTATGGAGTGGAGCTGTTATTAGTGGAAAAGAGAAAGCATTATGAACTAGACAACCATGTATATATTAGTTTACATCCCCCTTTACCCTTTTATTTCATATCTAATTCTTTACTTCATATTTAAATTTACAATTTTGTGTTTGGTCACTTTTGAAACCACTCTAGAAATTGCAATATCAAGTGATCCACAGTTGTAAGAGCTTGGCTAAAGAAAAGAGACAAATGAGAGATATTAAAGGGCAAATTTTTATGACTATAGAATGCATGCTATTACCAAAACCGTTTTCTTTTGAGCAAAGCTATGGCCCTTGCTAGTAAGAAAGATGTAGCAGCCCTTCAAAAATGATCTCTTACTGAGGTTAACCTTATAAACAATACTTTAACTTGATATTATAGTATCAAACTTTATAATTTAAGAAAAAGAATAGTATTTTTTTTGTCATTAGGGTGAAAATTTCATGTCCCACTGTCTCTCAACTCTCTTCCACCTCTATTGATCATTATTTTCTACATTTTCTCAAGAATAAAAGTGTGTTTAAAACTAACAAAAACCATATTGATCTATTCCCTTTCCTTTTGCTAGAATTTGTTCCCTTTCCTTTTGTATTTTTTCCAACTAAGTTCTCTAGAAAAGCATATTAAAATATTAACATTCAAAACCATCATCACATAGTTAAGGCATAAAAACAAAACAAAATAACTTATATCAAACCAAGCATATCACGCTATTGCTTCATATAGCCACCTAGTATCAGCCCTGTCCAAACAAAACATACACCATCACAAAATGATTCCATCTATTTTATCAAATACAATTATGTAAAAATAGGTCCATGCTACTCCAGCTCAAGTCACCAGTATAATTCTTGCATATATCATGACAAATTATTAACAAAATAAGATGCTTTAGAAAACTGAAGTAACGATTTATTTATATATATATGACTGAAACTGTAAGCGTAGAAGAACAGAGGGTTGTTAAGGCTTTGAGGTGCTGAAGAGGGAAAGGGGAAATAAAAAATAGGGTTTTATGAAACAATACCAAAAACACACATTTTTAGAATCAAGAACATACTATGTAGATGATTGGAAACATCAAAGACAAAGCCGAACGATTGGAAACGCCGAAGAGCCGTAGTTGTACTCAGAGCAATGGACTGACTTCAGAGATAACGTAGGCGAAGATGAATGGAGGAGTCGAACAATGATTAACTTTTGGCGAAGAGTGCGAATGAACACAGAAGTCGATCCCAGTAGTTATAGGCGAATGAACGGAGAAGTCGATCCCAAAGAGATAGAGAAAGACGAGAGAGAGAGAGAGGAGATATGAGGGATGGAGGAGACTTGAGCTGAGATTTGAGGGATGGAGGAGATTTGAGTTGAGATTTGAAGAAGGGATGGATGAAACTGAAGCTAGATAGAGTTCAGAGACTTATTGTGCTTAGCCGAAGAAGAAAATGGTGAGTCCGAAATTGGAAGGATTTTTTCTGAAAAAAATGTATAAGTGGCAGGCTCCCAAAATATTACCGCCTTTTTCATTTGCCACATATATAACATTTTCCATAATACTTTTTCATTACTATTATATTCATGTGTTATGGAAATGGGTATTTGGTGTAGTGGGTGATGTTCAAGCATGATTGTTTTCCTTGTATGTTTTAAAATCAATAGTGATTCTAGAAACATGATAGGGTGTATATGAGATTACATATCAATAAATTATGGTATGCATGAAAAATGATAGGAACATGTTAGGTTTAATATAAAGGCATATATGAATATTGGTGTTTATGTTATTCATGCATGTTGTTATTATTATTTTGTTGGATTGCATGTATGAACTCATTGGAAATAGAATAAAGTTTTGTAAGGTTGTAATTGAATATGTGTTGGTTATTTTCTTGAATTATTTGTATAATAAGAGTATGTTAGGATATGAGATTAATTGTGTCATTTAAACATTTATGACTTTGTATGAATTTTGTGAGGCATGAGGTAAAAGATAAAATTCATGATGATTCATGCTTGCTGATTTTGTGATCAATTAGTGAAAAGATTGATGAATTAATGATATGCATGCATAAGAAATATCTCTAATGATATGTGGTATTTGTGATAATAAAATAGTGTTTTAATTCACACTTAAAATGATAATTTTGCACAAGTAATTACCTTTAGTTTTTTTTTTATATATTTTGATGAAAATATGAGTTTTAAAAATGAAGGAATGGTGATTTTATGATAAATTTGATTGCTGGAATTTTTGTTAAAAAAATGTAAAGTGTGTTTCAATAAAATGAATTTGATTATTATTTTGAAATAAATTAATACCCTAAACTATGGTAAAATTAAAAGTGGTATTTTTAATATAATATGAGTGGTAATTTTACAAGTTATGATTTTTCTTTAAATTTAAGTAAGAAAAATGTTGAATTTAATTCACTTGTGATGTTTAAATAAATTAAATGGTGGCTGAAAGTTTAGTTTAATAAGTTTAAAATAATTATTTGATTTTCACATATGAATTTATGTTACACAAAATTAAGTCTTATAATAATTCAAGCAAAATATATTTTTCCCACACCTAAAACTTATATTTTTCTCACATCAATTATGTAATTCTATTAACTTAAATTAAATTGTTATTTTCTAAGGAAACATGATAATTTTAAGTATTTTATATAATTTCAAGCCTTTGTTATTGTAGAGTCCAAGAAATTTACTTAGCTAGTTAGATAGTAGTATTATAGTATTTATAGTATTACCTCTATGACTGTGGATTTTTGGTTCAAACCGGGAATTATTTGGACACTCATAGTAGTACTTGTAGATTTTCTAAGTTTAACCTATAGTTTAAGAATATTAATTTTAACCTAAGGTTTGATTAATATGACTGATATTAAGGATAATATTTATTATACTATAAAGTTTAGATAAGGACCAATAGGCTTTTAAGCACATGTTATGAATGGGTGATTAAGGATTAAGTATTTTGAGGATTAAATTTAATAAGGGTAAAGTTTGAATGCTCTAAGGTCAGTCAACAGCTTTGAATACGTTTAAGGGCTTAGTCAAGGCTGTTTACTACATTCAAACTTAGCTAAAAATGTGTAATTTCGTGTTTAAATAATCAGCGTGTGCCGATATATCATAGCTATAGGGGGCGATATATCGCAACACGTAGATACGGAAAACACGAAACGATGCACGATTGCCTCGGGCATACTGGCCCAGGCGATATATCGCCTAAAGGGGGCGATATATCGCCCCTCTCAGCTTATTTTGAAAGTTTTTGAATTCTTTTTCCATTCAGCCATTCAACCTCTTGATAAGTCTAGCACCTTTTTGAACGAGTCTTCAGCCTCTGCTGAACGATTATTCAAATTATTTTCACCTAAAAAGCCATTATTTTTATTCAAGTGAAATTAAGATCCTTTCATTCCTAAACTCTATAAATAGGACCAAGTACCCAGCCATTATTCACCTTTTTCTCTAAGTTCAGAGGCTGCAAGTTGCTAGGTGAGTGTGAGAGTGTAAACATTTGGGTGGGGAAATCATAAGCTTGATCATCATAAGCTTATCAAACACTTGGGGAAGTAAGGTTTCATAGTATTTCGGTTCGAGGTTTAGATTGGTCTACAAGTCTTCGAGGTATTTCTACACCTTAGTTCATTGGTATTATTTTATTTTAAGTTCTCATAGTCTTCTACTCAGCCTCTAACCTTAATCTTTATTTTGGTTAGGAAATCTAAGTTCTTGAGGAAAAAGGTTTTGGTAAGTATTTTTCTCAATGGTTTAGTCCTTCCATTCCTTTCAATTCTCTTCTTCTCTGTACTCACTCTTTTTAATGGTTCTTAGGAGTGTTCCAAAGTCCCACCTCTGTCCTCTTATCCTAGTATTTTGGTAAGGAAAATAGGATAGAATCTATATGTTATATGCTTATGTTATCTTATGTTTCTTATGTTATGATAAGTTTTATGATATGTATGTTTGTAGGCTTGGGCATATGACCCATATGACTAACAAGACCCCAAATAGATTATGGGCATATGACCTGCTTAGCTAGTAGGACCCCACTAATCTCATGGGCATATGACTTGTTTAGTCTATGGGACCCCAAGTAATAATGGCAATTATAGTATGTGTATGATATAAGTGTTATGTTATGTTTTTATGTTTCTTATGAAATTTATGTATATGAACTATGTGGTAGATTTTCCTGCTGGGCATTAGGCTCATTCTTTTTTTTTTTATATGTGCAGGAAAATAGCTATAGTGGCGGTAAGATTCGTGGATGCTTGGGGAATGTGTATCGGTGGTGAATGGAGTCAAGGAGTCGAGAGTTCGATTTTTGAGGATGTAGTCTTTTTTTATGGTTTTACATGTATTTTTCCACACTTGCTATGTACCTCCTTTTATTTTAAATTATGTTTTGTTTTTAAGACAATGGGATCCCATATCCTACTTGATATTTTATGAAAGTAACTCTTATTTCTACAAGTTTCTAATAAAGTTATGGTATTTTCGCAAATGTAAGTTTTATTAAGGATTTGTATGTATAGTTTCGTTAATGGTCCAAAAGTCTAGAGTAGATGGGTCATTACAGTTCGTATCAGAGCAACGGTTCCTTCGCATGAAGTTCTCCTCGATACACACACTCAAAGCTCCGAATCTGACCGCCAAGTAAGTATTTAAGTTATAAGTTATTTTGCTTATGTGTATAGCTAACAACTTTAGTGTTTATGTTTTCAGTTAAGTATGAACAGAGCTTTAACCTATCAAGATATCCGAGCCATTAAGGCCTTAAAAAGAATAAGGGAGCCAAGAAACACCGTAGGAGCACTAGAAAGAATTACTCGAAGATTGCTCTTGTTCCACAAAGAAATAGGTTACCTTCAAGAGTCTAAGCAAATCATGATGAGAGCTGCATAACAATATGTCCTAGTAATTAGGCTTTTAAAAGATTTTCCTTCAGTAATTTCAACTTTAGAAGAAATATGGGAGACTATAAATAATGATGATGACTTACAAGTAGCCCTAAGATATTATTCTCTCATACTTAAGTTCACCTATGATTTAGAGTTTCAATTCACTAATGAGCAACAACATAGGATTTTCTTGAATCTTCCCCGAGGAAATTTTGAGGCTCAAGACAATGATGATTATGAGGAGATAGATGATAACATGCTAGATGAAGGATCAGATGTAGAAGATCCTGATTTTTAGAATAGTTAGTTTTCATTGTTTGTTTTATTTATTTCTTTGTTTTATGATTGTAATAAGTGAAAAACTTTTTTTTCCAAATGAATATCATGTTATTTTATTATCATGTATGAGTTTGATTTTATTTTCGCAATCATAATAAATACTAAATAAAATAAATAATGACTAAGTTTGGTGAGGGTGGATACTAATCAATGAACCAAGTTTCCTTATTGAGAGTTAGGGGGCCATAGTAGTGGGAACGATTTTACTGATCCCAGCCCTCCCTCAATATGGTTAACTTTGGAAAAAAGATGAGTTTCGAGCCTGAGAATTAAGTCATATAGGATAATTAGAAACAGACTTAGAAAATAAAGATGGCTTGTTTTTCTAAGTATAGAAACCCACTATAATAATAATAAAGACTTATATAATTTTTTCATAAGAAGTCATAATAAATAGGTCCGAGATATGTTTGTTTTAGAATAAGTTTTGCCTTAGAGCCTATTAGGGTAAGTTCTAACATGTTCTCGACTGTTAGAACTTTTGATGAAGATGTTGCTCCGAAGATCTGCACGCACCAACGGAAACGCCTCCAACGATGTTCCAACGACCAATGATGTCCCTCCAGTTCGCCGAAGGGGAGTCCGTGCTACTGCCCGCCGCAACGCGCCGGCACCACCAGCTGACAACACTGCGGAGATCGCCAGACTACAACAACAAGTCGAGGAATTTTTTCAGCAACAATGCCAACAGGCTCAAACTCAGCCTCAGCCTCCGCCACAGCCGCAACCGCAGCCACAGCAAATGGCCCCATCACCCCAACAAGTTGGTCCATATGGGGTATGGTCAGTGATGAACTACGCGCCACATCCAGTACCGAATATGGAGTCAGTGTATGAAAGGTTCCGCAAACAGCACACTCCAAACTTCGAAGGGACTACAGACCCCTTTGAGGCAGAAGAGTGGCTAAGGAACGTGGAGCCGATTTTGATGCACATGAATCTTAGCAATGTGGACCGCATATCCTGCGTCTCGTCATTACTCAAGAAGGATGCCAGAATATGGTGGGACTTAGTTCAGCAGACTAACGATGTCGCCACCATGATATGGACAAGATTTGTGGAGCTATTGCCTCGGCAGTCATCGCTAATGGTAGAGGAATATGCTCGTCAGTTCGACAGATTAGTAAAGTTCGCATCGGAGATGGTTCCAACCGATTTTCAGAGGGTGAACAAATTTGTTAGAGGACTTCGACCAAAAATCGAGATGGGGGTCAAGTTAGCAAACCCGGGGAACACTACCTATGCCAATGTTCTAGAAACGACAATAGAAGTAGAAAGGATTCAGATGAATGTTAGTGAGGAGAAGAGTGATTAAACGATGGTTCCAGACCAAAGTCTTTGCCTTGACCCAGGGAGGAACCCATGCTAGTAAAAGGCATTTACAGGTCAGATCCTATCCTCGATAGTATATGTTCTAATATCGCTTGATTTGGTAGCAATACACTCGTATATCTCGTTAGGAATGATAGAAAAACTAGACAAACCTTGTGAAAGATTTAGAAATAGGTTTGTAACCGATTTGCCTTCGGGCAAAGTAATTCTATCATCACAGATAGTACGAGGCATACCGATCAAGATTGAGGACATAGAACTAGAAGGAGACCTGATAGAACTAGTGATCAAGGACTTCGACGTAAAACTACGCATGGATTGGCTAGCACGGCATGGCGCAACCATCGACTGCAAATGCAAGAAGGTGATGTTCGAGACTCCTGACGGCCGGAGATTATGCTTCATGGGACAAGCTTCAGGATTGCGCACCTCGTTAGTATCATCTCTCAAAGCTCAACGAATGATGGAGAAAGGATGTCAAGCATTCCTAGCCAGCATCACAAATGTGGAAGGGGAGACACCACTTAAGGTTGGAGATGTTCGAGTTATACAAGAATTTCCAAAAGTATTTCCTGATGACTTGCCAGGATTGCCACCAACTCGAGAAATAGACTTCACGATAGAATTAGTACCAGGAACCGAGCCTATCTCTAAGGCACCATACCGGATGGCACCTACGGAACTCAAGGAGTTAAAGACGCCGCTACAAGAACTCCTAGACTTGGGTTTTATTAGGCCAAGCCATTCACCATGGGGAGCTCCGGTACTATTCGTGAAGAAGAAGGACATAGCGGAGTATGTATCTAAGTGTCTTGTATGCCAGCAAGTGAAAGCGGAGCATCAGCGGCCTGCAGGTTTATTGCAACCGCTTAGCGTACCAGAATGGAAGTGGGACGATATAGCTATGGACTTCGTGACGGGTTTGCCAAAGACAAATAAGCAGCATGATTCCGCTTGGATAGTAATAGACAGACTAACCAAGTCGGCTCATTTTCTGCCTGTTAAGACTTCATACACGGCAGACCAATATGAAAATGTCTACATCCAAGAGATAGTATGGTTGCATCGAATCCCCAAGACAATAGTGTCAGATAGAGGATCGGTGTTTACATCGAGATTTTGGGGAAGCTTACAGCAAGCTATGGGTACTAAGTTAAGTCTTAGTACAGCTTTTCATCCTCAGACCGATGGGCAGTCCGAGCGTACAATTCAGATTTTAGAGGATATGCTACGCGCGTGTGTACTTGATTTCGGAGGATCATGGAATAAGTACTTACCGCTGATCGAGTTCTCGTACAAAAACAGCTACCAGTCGACGATCGGGATGGCACCTTATGAGTTGCTATATGGAAGAAGGTGCTGATCACCGTTGCATTGGGACGAGGTAGGAGAAAGGCAGCTTCTAGGGCCCGAAGTTGTTAGACAAGCTCAAGAAGCAGTAGCGCTTATTAGACAGCGTATGCTTGCTGCTCAAAGCCGTCAGAAAAGCTATGCGGATGCCAAGCGACGCGATGTGGAATTCCAAGTTGGAGATCAAGTCTTCCTGAAGATATCTCTTATGAAAGGTGTCAAGCGGTTCGGGAAGAAAGGCAAGCTTAGTCCCCGATACATAGGTCCTTTTGAGATATTGGAAAAAGTGGGACCAGTTGCATATAGACTAGCCCTACCGCCAGCACTAGCCGATAGTCACAACATGTTCCACATTTCGATGCTACGCAAATATGTGTCAGACCCATCTCACGTCCTCAAGTACGATTCAATAGCACTCCAGAAAGACTTAAGTTACGAGGAACGACCGGTTAGCATCCTAGATAGAGGGATGAAGCAGTTACAGTCCAAGAGCTTTCCTATAGTCAAAGTCCTATGGAGTAACAGTTCTGAACGAGAGGCAACGTGGGAGTTGGAGGAGGACATGCAAGGCCGGTATCCGGAGTTATTTGGTAAATAAATTTCGAGGACGAAATTATTTTTAGTAGGGGAGAATTGTAGAGTCCAAGAACTTTACTTAGCTAGTTAGATAGTAGTATTATAGTATTTATAGTATTATCTCTATGACTGTGGATTTTTGGTTCAGACCGGGAATTATTTGGACACTCATAGTAGTACTTGTAGATTTTCTAAGTTTAACCTATAGTTTAAGAATATTAATTTTAACCTAAGGTTTGATTAATATGACTGATATTAAGGATAATATTTATTATACTATAAAGTTTAGATAAGGACCAATAGGATTTTAAGCACATGTTATGAATGGGTGATTAAGGATTAAGTATTTTGAGGATTAAATTTAATAAGGGTAAAGTTTGAATGCTCTAAGGTCAGTCAGCAGCTTTGAATACGTTTAAGGGCTTAGTCAAGGCTGTTTACTCCATTCAAACTTAGCTAAAAATGTGTAATTTCGTGTTTAAATAATCAGCGTGTGCCGATATATCGCAGCTATAGGGGGCGATATATCGCAACACGTAGATACGGAAAACACGAAACGATGCACGATTGCCTCGGGCATACTGGCCCAGGCGATATATCGCCTACAGGGGGCGATAATCGCCCCTCTCAACTTATTTTGAAAGTTTTTGAATTCTTTTTCCATTCAGCCATTCAACCTCTTGATAAGTCCAGCACCTTTTTGAACGAGTCTTCAGCCTCTGCTGAACGATTATTCAAATTATTTTCACCTAAAAAGCCATTATTTTTATTCAAGTGAAATTAAGATCCTTTCATTCCTAAACTCTATAAATAGGACCAAGTACCCAGCCATTATTCACCTTTTTCTCTAAGTTCAGAGGCTGCAAGTTGCTAAGTGAGTGTGAGAGTGTAAACACTTGGGTGGGGAAATCATAAGCTTGATCATCATAAGTGTACTGACCCACTAATCTAGACTATTTGGACCATTAACGAAACTATACATAAAACTTACATTTTTACGAAAATACCATAATTTTATTGAGTAACTTGTAAAATAAGAGTTACTTACAAATAAATAAAATACTAAGAAGGATATGGGATCCCATTGTCTTTAAAAACAAAACATGATTTAAAATAAAAGACATTACATAAATGGTGCGGAAAATACATGTAAAAAGACATAAAACAGAAACTACATCCTCGAATCGAATAACGCTCGGCCCCTTGACTCCATTCACCATCGATACACATCCTCTAAGCGTCACGAATCTTTCCGCCTCTAAAGCTTATTTTCCTGCACATAAAACAAAAAGGAATGAGCCTAATGCCCAGCAAGGAAAATCTAACACATAGTCATAAACATAACTTCATAAGAAACATAAAGACTTAACATAATACATATAACATACACTTATTATAATGGCCATTATTACTTGGGGTCCCATAGACTAAACAAGCATATGCCCACGGGATTAGTGGGGTCCTACTAGCTAAGTAGGTCATATGCCCATAACCCATTTGGGGTCTTGTTAGTCATATGGGTCATATGCCCAAGCCTACAAACATACACATATACATATCATAACACATTTGATAACATAAAACATAAGATAACATAAACATATAACATATTGATTCTAGCCTATTTTCCTTACCAAAGTTACCGGGATATGTGGACTGAGTTGGGACTTTTTGGAACACTCCTAATACCATAATGAACAAGAGTGAGTTGAAAGAAGAAAAGAGATGAAAAGGAAAATGGGAAGACTAAACCATTTGAGAATCATACTTACCGAAACTTATGTGCTCAAGAACTTAGATTCCCTAACCAAAATGAAGATTAAGGTTAGAGATTGAGTAGAAGACTATGAGAAAGAAAATAACATAATACAGAAATGAACTAGAGTTTTGGTTACCTCAAAGACTTGAAAGACCAATCTACACCTCAACCGAAATACTATAGAACCTCACTTCCCAAAGTGTTTGATAAGATTATGATGTTTAAGCTTATGATTTTCCCAAACCAGGTGTTTACACTCTCACACTCACTTAACACTAGCAGCTTCTGAACTTAGAGCAAAAGGTGAATAATGGCTGGGTACTAGGTCCTATTTATAGAGTTTGGGAATGAAAGTATCTTGATTTTACTTGAATAAAAATAATGGCTTTTTAGGTGAAAATCATTTGAATAATCGTTCAGCAGAGGCTGAAGACTCGTTCAAAAGATGCTGGACTTTTGAAGAAGTTTAAATGGCTGAAAGGAAAAGAATTCAAAAGAGTTTGAATTCATGCTGGAGGAGGCGATATATCGCCCCCTGTAGGCGATATATCGCCTGGGCCAGTATGCCCGAGGCGACCGTGCATCGTCTCGTGTTTTCCGTATCTACGTGCTGCGATATATCGCCCCCTATAGCTGCGATATATCGGCATACGCTGAATATTTAAACACGAAATTACACATTTTTAGCTAAGTTTGAATGGAGTAAACAACTTTGACTAAGCCTTCAACGTATTCAAAGCTGCTGACTGACCCTATAACATTCAAACTTTACTCCTTATTAAATTTAATCCTCAAAAATACTTAATCCTTAATCACCATTCATAACATGTGCTTAAAAATCCTATTGGTTGATGTCTAAACCTTATAATATAATAAATATAATCCTTAATATCAGTTACATTAATCAAACCTTAGGTTATACTAAATATTCTTAAACTATAGGTTAAACTTAGAAAATCTATAAGTACTACTATGAGTGTCCAAATAATTCCCGGTCTGAACCAAAAATCCACAGTAACAAAGATAATACTAAACATACTATAATACTACTGAACAATTAGCTCAGTAAAGTTCTTGGACTCTACAATAAGCTTATCAAACACTTGGGGAAGTAAGGTTTCATAGTATTTCGGTTCGAGGTTTAGATTGGTCTACAAGTCTTCGAGGTATTTCTACAACTTAGTTCATTGGTATTATTTTATTTTAAGTTCTCATAGTCTTCTACTCGGCCTCTAAACTTAATCTTTATTTTGGTTAGGAAATCTAAGTTCTTGAGCAAAAAGGTTTTGGTAAGTATTTTTCTCAATGGTTTAGTCCTTCCATTCCTTTCAATTCTCTTCTTCTCTGTACTCACTCTTTTTAATGGTTCTTAGGAGTGTTCCAAAGTCCCACCTCTGTCCTCTTATCCCAGTATTTTGGTAAGGAAAATAGGATAGAATCTATATGTTATATGCTTATGTTATCTTATGTTTCTTATGTTATGATAAGTGTTATGATATGTATGTTTGTAGGCTTGGGCATATGACCCATATGACTAACAAGACCCCAAATAGATTATGGGCATATGACCTGCTTAGCTAGTAGGACCCCACTAATCTCATGGGCATATGACTTGTTTAGTCTATGGGACCCCAAGTAATAATGACAATTATAGTATGTGTATGATATAAGTGTTATGTTATGTTTTTATGTTTCTTATGAAATTTATGTATATGAACTATGTGGTAGATTTTCCTTGCTGGGCATTAGGCTCATTCCTTTTTGTTTATATGTGCAGGAAAATAGCTATAGTGGTGGTAAGATTCGTGGATGCTTGGGGAATGTGTATCGGTGGCGAATGGAGTCAAGGAGTCGAGAGTTCAATTTTTGAGGATGTAGTCTTGTTTTATGGTTTAACATGTATTTTTCCGCACTTTCTATGTACCTCCTTTTATTTTAAATTATGTTTTGTTTTTAAGACAATGGGAAACCATATCCTACTTGATATTTTATGAAAGTAACTCTTATTTCTACAAGTTTCTAATAAAGTTATGGTATTTTCGCAAATATAAGTTTTATTAAGGATTTGTATGTATAGTTTCGTTAATGGTCCAAAAGTCTAGAGTAGGTGGGTCATTACAGTTATTTCTTGGTAATTTGAAAATAATAAATGGGTTTATTATATATTTTTAATGGCTAAATAAAATTATTTTTATGAAATAAAAATAATGTCTTGGGAGATTTAATCAACCTTGTAATTTTAAGAAGATAAATAATGGTAAACAAAACATGCTACAAGTTTATTATTTTGAATACGATAGAAGTAAGACACATATAATTATCATTTTAAACGCCACATTTACTCAACGTTCCCACGTATGCATGTTGCATGCAAATTCACTTTTACGTCCAAAATTATGTCTATTTTGCAACCATGTTGTTTTTATAGAAAAATCAGGCATGAGTTATAAGTAGAATGTGCCTTTTTCTTTTATGACCTTATGTGTAACTATGCATATTTGTATGTTGTGAGTAACCCTCACCATGTGTGCATGGCCCATGCACACATGAGTTATATGAATGGGCAAAATAGTGTCTATGTGAAGCTAAGGAATGTTATTTTGATATAGGCTCGTTGAGAAGTTGTCGGTTTACTTAGCTTGAACCTGGGGTAAGGAAGTTAGATAGAATTTTGCTTGTTATGCAATGAATGGTAAGATTGTTTGTATGAATGAAAGTGTTATGATGCCTTGCGCCATGAATTATGAAATGCTTTGATATGATGATATGTTTGGATTGTATGCTGTATGCTATGAATGGATGTTAGCGTGATGAACGCGACACATCAAAAAGGGGTTGCTAAGGATATGAAGACGTAACGCGAGTTACTAAGGATATGAAGACGTAGCTCAAAGGGCGGACGCGCCGAGGTTATTCAAGGACCAGAGATCCTGTTTACCTCAAAGCGTGACATGGACAAGTTAGCAGGCCATGTTCACAAGGAAATGGTTCTGATGATGCTATGATGTGTTGTTATGATGATGTTATTATGTGTTGTTATGATGTTTATGATATGATGATGGTGTTATGTTGACGTGAATATGTTTATGTTTATGATATTTACGCCATTATGACAATGATGCTATGATGTATAAAGATGGATGAATATGTTTGTGTTTTGTTGTATTTTGCTTGCTTGTTGTTGTACTTCCTTACTGGGATTTTAGCTCACCCCCTTACTTTCCCTTCCAGGTAGCAAATAAGTTTCTCTATGGAACGCGTGGTGATGTGGGGAGTTCTATCATCGTGATGTGTATGGCGTGGGGGCATCCTCTGGACGAGAAATGATCAATTAAAATTCCATTTATCTTTTAATAGTGTTATGTTTAATGGGACTTTTCAAACTTATCAGTGGGACTTGAACTTTTGGTTGTTTTAGAACTTTGCATGAAAACTGATATTTTCTTTTAAAACTATTGGCCCCAACTTGGATGTTTTTAGCAAGACCCCACTGGGATTTTATATTAAGTGGCTTTTCTCTCATAAACTTATGAACATGTGAATGTTTTACAAAGCATTATACTAGGGTGTTTTACAAATGGTATCAGAGCCAGGTCCTCTATATTTCCAAGGACCCTCCCCATACACGCTAAAGACGGGAAAATCTCACCTCACCGCGTTGTAAGCATTTGTTTATGTGCTATTACTTGTTTCTGTTTTACTTAATTTTGTATTAGTTTCGTAACTGCAGTAGTAAGATGCCTCCTGTATTGAAAACTACTAAGAAACAATTGTTCAAGGAGATCCGCGCCATACCCAAAGTCCAGCTTGAAGAGGATCCCTATGATTGGCAGATAACGGTTCTAAAATCAGCAAAGGAGGTTTGTGATCGCATTCAGGGAATCATGAACAAAATGGGAGACTTGCTATGGCCCATAGAGAAATTTTGGGTGATGAGAGAAGCATTGTCGATGTACTCGGAGGCTCTTCATCAGTTGAATCGATCATGGAATGATGTTGTGCTGGAAGACCTGGAGTTTAGCACCATGGAGTTTGTAATTCGCAATTTTCAGGTAAATTACGATTTGAATATTCGTTCAGCAGAGGCATAAGACTCAGTCAAAAGGTTCAGAGGCTTGCTAAGAGGTTGAGTGTTGAATTGAGCTCGGTTTCAAAACCATTAAAAAATCTTGCCCTAGAGCCGATATATCGCCTGGGCTTATATCCCCGAGTCTCGTCGAAGCATTCGTGCGAAGTTACGTGTTTTTGTATTCCCCGTGTGGCGATATATCACCCCTAGAGCTGCGATATATCGGTATACGCTGAAATATTATACATGTAATTACACCTTTTCAGCCTAATTTGAATTGAGTAAACAACTTTGACTGAGTCATATAATGATTTTCAAATATTTCTCTTATAAAACTATTCCTAAAAATACTTATTTTCTCAATAAACATGCACATGACAAGTGTCATGATCTTATTAGTTCTATCTAAACCTTATAGTATAATATATATCATCTTCATGATCAGCTATATTAATCAAACCTTATGTTATAATTAATATTCTTAAACTATAGGTTAAACTTATAAAATCTGTAAATGTTGCTACGAGTGTTCTATTAAGTCCCGGCTTGTGATTCTCCCCTACTAGTTAAGTAAAGTTCCTTGACTCTACAATTCTCCCCTACTAAAAAGAATTTCGTTCTCGAAATTTACTTACCAAACAATTCCGGATACCGTGCTTGCATGTCCTCCTCCAACTCCAACGTTGCCTCCCATTCAGAACTGTTACTCCATAGGACTTTGACTATCGGAATACTCTTGGACCGTAACTGCTTCATCTCTCTATCTAGGATGCTAACCGGTCGTTCCTCATAACTCAAGTCTTTATGGAGTGCTATCATATCGTACTTGAGGACGTGAGATGGGTCTGACACATACTTTCATAGCATTGAGATGTGGAACACATTGTGGCTATCTGCTAGGGCTGCCGGTAGAGCTAATTTATATGCAACTGCTCCCACTTTGTCCAATATTTCAAAAGGGCCTATAAAACGGGTACTAAGCTTGCCTTTCTTCCCAAACCGCTTCACACCCTTTCATAGGAGATATCTTTAGGAATACTTGATCTCTGACTTTGAATTCCACATCACGCGGCTTGGCATCCGCATAACTTTTCTGACAGCTTTGAGCAGCGAGCATACACTTTCTAATCATCACTATTGCTTTTTGAGCTTTTCTAACAGCTTCGGGACCAAGGAGCTGCCTTTCTCCTACCTCGTCCCAATGCAACGAAGACCTGCACCTTCTTCCATAAAGTAACTCATAAGGTGCTATCCAGATCGTTGACTGGTAGCTATTGTTGTAGGAGAATTCTATCAGCGGTAAGTACTTATTCCATGATCCTCTGAAATCAAGTACACAAGCGCGCAACATATCTTCTAAAATCTGTATTGTACGCTCGGACTGACCGTCGGTCTGAGGATGAAACGCTGTACTAAGACTTAACTTAGTACCCATGGCTTGCTATAAGCTTTCCCAAAATCTCGATGTAAACACTGATCCTCTATCGGATACTATTGTCTTAGGGTTTCCATGCAGCTGTACTATATCTTGGACATAGATGTCTGTGTATTGATCCGCTGTGTATGAAGTCTTAACAGGAATGAAATGAGCTGACTTGGTTAGTCTATCTATTACTACCCAAGCTAAATCATGCTGCTTACTTGTTCATGGCAAAACCGTCACAAAATCCATAGCTATATCGTCCTATTTCCATTCTGGTATGCTAAGTGGTTGCAATAGCAGGCAGGCTGCTAATGTTCTGCTTTCACTTGCTGGCATACTAAGCATTTAGACACAAATTCCACTATATCCTTCTTCATTCCTGGCCACCAATATATTGCCTTGATGTCGTGAGTCATCTTGGTCAACCCTGGGTGAACTGAGTATGGGGTACTGTATGCTTCTTCTAGAACCATCATCTTAATCCTTTGATCATTTGGAACGCATACCTGATCCTTATATCTCAATAACCCTTGACCTGATATTGAGAAATCTGTGGCCTTGCCTTCTCTAACTGCATCCATATGTGCCACTAATGTGTCATCATGCCCTTACCCAATCCGTATATCTTCTAACAGATTTGACTGGATAGACAAATTAGCCAGCTTACCGATGACTACTTCTATTCCAGCACTTTCAACTCCTGCTATAATGACTTCTCTATTCGGCTAGTGCTGCTATACTTCCATAACTCTTCCTACTTTGCGCATCAACAACTACGTTTGCCTTTCCCGGGTGGTATAGGATTTCACAGTCATAATCCTTGCTGCCTCATGTTGAGCTCCTTCTGAGTGAAGAAGTACTTTAAACTTTTGTGGTCCGTATAAATCTTGCACCATTCCCCATAAAGATAATGGCGCCAGATTTTCAATGCAAAGACCACTGTTGCCAACTCCATATCGTGAGTTTGATAGCGTTGTTCATGCTCCTTCAGTTGCCTTGAGGCGTAGGCTATCACCTTGTCATTCTGCATCAACACGCAACCCAACCCTTTCTTCGACGCATCGCAGTAGACTATAAACTTGTCGTTGGGTGTCGGCACACAGAGTGCTGGTGCTGAGCACAGCTTATATTTAAGCAACTGGAAGCTCTCTTCACACTTATCAGTCCAGTTGAACCTTTGCTGTTTCTAGGTCAGGTTGGTGAGCGGAGTGGCTATCCTAGAAAAGCCCTCTACAAACCTCCGATAATAACCTGCTAATCCTAGAAAGCTTCTTACTTCTGATGCATTCTTTGGTCTTGGCCAATCCTTCACAGCCTCTACCTTAGATGGGTCTACTGCAACTCCGTCCTTGGATATAATGTGCCCGAGGAATGCTACTTACGAAAGCCAAAACTCGCACTTCTTGAACTTGGCATAAATTTGATGTTCCTTTAGTCGTAATAAGATCAACCTTAAACGTTCCTTGTGCTCGACTTTGTCCTTTGAGTATACTAAGCTGTCGTCGATGAACACTACGATGAATTTATCCAAGTAGTCCTTAAATACCCTATTCATTAAGTCCATAAACATGGCTGGAGTGTTAGTAAGACCAAAAGACATAACTAAGAACTCCTAATGCCCATAACGAGTTCTAAAAGCTTTCTTAGGAATATCCTCTCCCCGCACCTTGAGCTGATGGTACTCGGACCGTAGATCAATCTTTGAAAACACGGTCGCGCCACTAAATTGATCAAACAAATTGTCAATCCGGGGTAGTGGGTACTTATTCATAATCGTTACCTTATTCAGCTCGCAGTAATCTATACACATCTGCATGCTTCCGTCCTTTTTCTTCACAAATAAAACTGGTGCTCCCCATGGTGAATGGCTCAGTCTAATGAAACCCAAGTATAGGAGTTCTTGTAGCTGCGTCTTTAACTCCTTGAGTTTGGTAGGTTCCATTCGGTATGGTGCCTTGGAATTAGGCTCGGTGCCCGGTACTAATTCGATTGTTAAGTCAATTTCCCGAGTCGGCGGCAACCCTGGTAAGTCATCGGGAAATACTTCTGGTAATTCTCTTATAATGCGGACGTCTCCAACTTTAAGTGGTGTTTCCTTTACCACATCTGTGATGTTGGCTAAGAATGCTTGACATCCTTTTTCTATCATCCTTTGAGCTTTGAGAGATGATATTAGCGGTGTGCGTAGTCTTGAAACTTGTCCCATGAAGCATAGTCTCTAGCCGTCAGGTGTCCCGAACGTCACTTTCTTGTGTTTGCAGTCGATGGTTGCGCCATGCCTTGCTAACCAATCCATGCCTAGTATCACATTGAAGTCTTTGATCTCTAGTTCTATCAGGTCTCCTTCTAGTTCTACGTCCTCAATCTTGATCGGTACGCCTCATACTATCCGTGATGGTAGAACTACTTTGCCCGAAGGAACCTCTGTTACAAACCTAGTTCTAAATATTTCACAAGGTTTTTCTAGTTTTTCTATCATTCCTAACGAGATATACGAATGAGTGGCTCCGAATCAAATAGTACAGAACATATATTATTGAGGATAGAAACCTGACCTATGACCACTTTATTGCTAGCATCAGCTTCTCCTTGGGTTAAGGGAAATACCTTGCCAGGAACCATCTTGTCTTCCTTTTTTCCCTCTGGCTTGAGTTGGGGATAGTCTCTCTTCTGGTGTCCTTCCTGACCATAGTTGTAGCATCCCTTGGTGTTTTCTCGGCATTCACCAGGATGTTTCTTATGGAACTTAGCACATTACGGGTATTCTACATAACCCGACCTATTACCTCCATTATTCGTCTGTGCCCTTTTATTGCTATCAGACTGTTTATTGTTAGGATGCCTTCTTTTGTGACCGTTATTGTTGTTGCTGGACTGATTACTGTTGTTGTGGTGGTTGTTGTTCCGACTAGTCTGAGCTTGACTCTGCTGTCTAGGCTCAGGCTTACTGTCTTTTTCTTTACTAACATTAGCCTGCAGCCTTTCTACTTCTATTGTCGTTTCTAGAACATTGGCATAGGTAGTATTTCCCAGTTTCGCTAGCTTAACCCCTAGCTTGATCTTTGGTCGAAGTCCTCTAACGAACTTGGTCACCCTCTGTAACGCCCTGGATAGCCAAGACCGTTACACTGTGTACTTATAAAGGTGTAGGACTTGCTAATCAAGTCATTATTTTGAAAACGTGTTGCTAAACATGTAAAAGCTAAGGTTAAAAAGGTTTTGGTCTTAAAAGACTCATTTCATATATCTATACTGTAGTAAACATGGGATCCCATACAAAAACGAAGTTAAAGAAAGTTTACAGACTCCCAAAAGTACATGAGTAACCACTAGCCATATTAAGGCAAAACAGACAGTCTTTAGGTTCCATGTCCTTGCCTAGACCTCAACCGTGGCGGCCGAGCACCTGGCTATGTACATTATGCTCGCTGAGCTCTCCAGTCAGGGTTGATCTAGCTTGCCCTTTCTTTTATCTGCACCACGCAGCACCCGTGAGCCAAGGCCCAGCAAGAAAACATCATAGATAACTCAAATAATATCAACAGACAAATAGCTCAGTAAGCATGTATACTCATCAGATAATCCACAACAGATATTCAGCATATACAATTCAATACAAGATACATTCTATCACATATAACATTCATATCACATAATATTCAGGGCCGACGACTTAGGCCGCACCCTCTGTTTAACCCACTGACTCTGGCCCGCTTAAACCAAGCTTAGTGCATAATAAGCTGTCCTTGGCTACCAGTGGCCGAGCCGCGCCCTATGCGCTAGTGAGACCCTTGGCACCCTTAGGCCGTTGGTTCACTAAATGGCTTGCATGGCATAATACCATCTTTTCAAGCTTCTACAATAGGGAGCCCTTAGTCCCGTCACATATATTCAACCAGGTGCAGTTTTCTTACCTTTAGTCTGTACGGTTATCGAATTACGAGCAACGCCCCTCAAGCACGATCTGTTCCCGAGCCTAAGCTTTTATCTCCTAGCCACAACCAAGGTATAGGGTTTCATAAATACTCAAATATAAGTTTCCAGTTACAAAACTAACTCCCGGGACTCCTAATTCCACCAAGCACGGTGGTGAAACCAAACCTGAGCACACTAGACCACTTTCCCATGCTTAAAACCCTCAAAATCTCGAGTGTGTAACCAAGGGCTGCGGCCCCCAAAGCCTAGCCGTGGCCCTTCCCCAAAACAGAACCTCCTCCCACACTGAACCACACACGCGCCGCGGCCCTTGCCTTGGGCGCCGCGATGCGCCCCCTTGGCCGAGCCCCCTTGGCTTCTTTGCATGCTAGGGCTGCAGCGCTCTAGAATAGAGTCGCGGCCCTCCCCTTCGAACCCATATTTTACACCATTTCAAAGTCTGAAACCTCACCTTAACCCATCCCAAAACTTCCCAACTCTTAACCAATTAATTCCTAACTTCTTTATCATGATCTAAACAACATAATTCCCAAGAAAACACAGCCTAACACACTCTAATCTCCTCCTTTCAATTTCTGAAACCCAAGTGCTACAAACACTCAAACCTGCCACTCAAACTCAATTTAAAACCTCTAAACTTGGAGTTGAAACTTACCTTTGCTGTAGAATCACTTCACCAAGCTATGGCCAAGCTAAGCTCCCAAGTTTTCCCTCTCATTTCTGCCTTAGAACATCAAAACTTCACTTGTTTCAACACTTAACTAAAACCCAGCTAGAACTCAGAATTCAACCACAGAAAGTAGAGTTAGATGCTTACCTTAATCCCTGCTTCAGTTCCTTGATTTTCCCTGAGCTAAACCTCCAAATCCTCACTACAAATTCCAGAATTTCCAGCTAGTTTCCCTTAGTTTCTCTGTGTTTCCTTTCCTTGGTTTTCCTTGTGCGTGAAAGAGAAAGCTGAGACTTAGTTTAGGTCAGTATGTTTTCCTTCTAAAAGCTTCTCTATGTCTAACTTATCTATTAAGTTAATCCCAAGGCTCGGGGTGCCGGAACCGTCCCCGAGGCCAAAATGGTAAAATCCCCCAATATTCCCGCCTAGACATTCTAACCTCAAATATATCTCCATATATTTATTTTCATGACCCGATAATCCAAATCACTACCCGCTATCTAAAAGTATCCCCGACTTATCCAAAGTCATATCTTAAGCCATGTTGTGACTTTTCCCCGCTATCTGACCCTAGTACCGTCTTGAGTTGTGCTCAGCGAGCCTGTCCACATAATAATGTGGTTCTCACATATATCACATAGCATATTACCACATAATATAATCAATTATCATATTAACATTATTAAACATATAATTACTCATTAAATCACAATTACTCCATTAATGCCCTCCTGACACACTAATCAAGGCTCTTAAACCTTATTAGCGAGTTTGGGTCGTTACAAAGCCTTATTAGCGAGTTTGGGTCGTTACACCCTCAAAAAGTCAGTTGGAAACATTTCCGATGCAAACTTGGCTAATCGGTCAAATTGCCGAGCATATTCTGCCACTGATAAACTCCCTTGCTTTAGGCCAGCGAACTCCTCGACTATTGAAGCGATGACTGGCGAATTGTAGTACTTTTTGTGGAACAACTCCACAAATCTGGTCCAAGTCACGGTGGCGACATGGTGAGTCCGTTGAACTAAGTCCCACCATATTCTGGCATCTTTCTTGAGTAGAGACGAAACGCAGGATATGCGATCCGCCTTACCGAGATTCATGTGCGTCAGGATTGGCTCAACGTTTCTGAGCCATTCTTCCGCCTCGAAGGGGTCTGTAGTCCCTTCAAAGTTCAGAGTGTGTTACTAACGAAATCACTCATAAACTGGCTCCATGTGCTGAGCTAGGTATGGCGCATAGTTCGCCACTGGCCATCCCCCATATGGACCAACTTGATGGGGTGCTGGGGCCATTTGCTGCGGCTGTGGTTGTGGTGGAGGCGGAGGCTGAGTCTGAGGTTGAGCCTTTTCTCGTTGTTGCTACAGTAGTTCCTCAACTTGTTGTTGCAGTCTGGCAATTTCTGCAGTGTTGTCAACCGGCGGCGGTGGTGCATTGCGGTTAGCAGTAGTATGCACTCCCCTTTTGCGAAATGGAGGGGCTTCATTGCTTACAGGAGCAGCGTTGGAGGCATTTCCATTGGTGCGAGCAGATCTTCAAAGCGACATCTTAGCAGAGTTCTAACAGTTGAGAAAAATATGTTAGAACTTTAACCCTAATAGGCTCTAAGGCAAAAACTTAATCCAAACAAAGATAACTCGGACCTATTAATTATGACTTCTTATGAAAATTATATAAGTCTTCTTTATTATTAGAGTGGGTTTCTATACTTAGAAAAATAAGCCATCTTTATTATTTTCTAAGTCTGTTTCTAATCATCCTATATGACTTAATTCTCAGGCTCGAAACTCGTCATTGTTCCAAAGATAACCATATTGAGGGAGGGCTAGGATTAGTAAAATCGTTCCCATTACTATGGCCCCCAAACTCTCAATATAGAGAACCCGGTTCATTGATTTGTATCCACCCTCACCGAACTTTGTCGTTATTTATCAAATTTATTATTTATTATGATTGCAAAGGAAAATAAAACTCATACATGTTAACAAAATAACAATGATATTAATTTGGAAGGAAAAAATTCACTATTTACAATCATAAATGAAAATAAATTAAATAAACAAGAAACTAATCTATTCTAAAAATCGGGATCTTCCACATCCGATCCTTCATCTAACATATCGTCATCTATCTCTTCATAGTCATCATTGTCTTGTGCCTCAAAATGCCCTCGAGGAAGATTCGTAAAAATGATATGTTTTTGCTCATTTGTAAATTGAAATTCCATTTTTGAAGTGAACCTAAGTATGAGAAAATAATATCTCATAGCTACCGGCAATTCATCTTCTAAGGTTGCAATCACAGTAGGATAATCTCTAAAAAGTCTAATTACTAAAACGTATTGCTCCGTTGATCTCATCATGATCTGCTTAGATTCTTGGAGGTGACCTATCTCCCTGTGGAACAAAAGTAGTCTTCCAGTGATTCTTTCTAGCAATCCTACGGTGTTTCTCAGTTCTCTAATTCTTTTTAAGCCCTTAATGATTCAGATATCCTTATAACTTAATGCTCCATTCATTTTAACTGAAAACATAAACACTTACTTGGCAGTTAGATTTGGAGCTTGAGCGTGTGTATCAAGGAGAACTTCATGCGAATGAACCATTGTTTAGATACCAACTGTAATGACCCAGCTAATTCTAGACTTTGGACCATTAAAACTGCTTATACATAGACATTGTTCTTAAGAAAACATACATATGAAAGATTCATAACTTTATTAAAAACTATAAAGTAAAAGTTGAAATACACAAACGTGGGGTATGGGATCCCGTTGTTTTAAAAAAAATAAAACATAACTTAAATCTTAAATAAATTTTTTACAAAACCAAGTGTGGAAAATACATATAAACATAATAAAAAGACTGAAATCAACGTCGTCCTCGAATCGTTCACGCTGTCCACCGAATCCATTCTTCCTCAATACACAATCCCAAGCTGCCAAGAATCTTTCCGCCGCTGTAACTATTTTCCTGCACATATAAAAATAAAGAATGAGCCTAATTCCCAGCAAGGAAAATCTACTAAAAGCATAAAACATACACATAAACATAAACTATAAACATATGACTATAAAAATGTATACCATATAGGACTACAATATTAATGGCCATTATGGCATGTGATAAACCATCAACGTCCCCTGTCTATTATTTGAGGTAGGTTAGATCACATGATAGTATATGATAATCCATCTAGGTCCTCTGTTCAATATCTGAGGTAGGGTATATCATAACTCTAAACATGAAAATGATGAACACTAGGGCTTGCTAACTAAACAACTATGAGCCCTAGATAAAAACATAACATAACATAAAATTATCATAACATATTATACATAAACATAACATATACACATATAGAATCTATCCTATTTTCCTTACCAATATTGGAATGTGAGAACAAGGACGACATTTTGGAACACTCCTAAAACCAACAATGAGAAGGTGAGTATTTCTAAAAGAAGGAAATGAAAAAGTAATGAGTCTAAACCACTGAGAAGAAGAGCATACGAAAAAGAAACCTCAAGTTCAAAGAACTTAAATGCCTAACCAAGAATGGAAAATATTGAGTTAGGATTTGAGTAAAGAAAACTATAAAAAAACGAATGAAACATACAGAAATGAACTAGGAATAGGAATACCTTTGAATGCGCTAGAACCAAACTACACCTTGATACCAAAAAACACACTATTAACCTTACTTCCCAAGTGTTTAATAATCTTAAGATGATAAAGCTTATAACCCCAACCCAAGTGTTTAACACTCTAAAGTAAACCTAGCAGCTTGAAGACTCTGAACTCAGCTTGAAGAATGAAAGAAATGGATGGGTACTAGGTCCTATTTATAGAGTTCAAGGATGAAAAGATCTTCTTTTAGCTTGAATAAAAATAATGAATTTTAATTGAAAAACCTTTGAATATTCGTTTAGCAGAGGCTTAAAACTCGGTCAAAAGGTTCAGAGGCTTGCTAAGAAGTTGAGTGTTGAATTGAGCTCGATTTCAAAACCATTAAAAATCTTGCCCTAGAGCCGATATATCGCCCATGGTAGGCAATATATCGCCTGGGCTTATATCCCCAAGTCTCGTCGAAGCATTCATGCAAAGTTTCGTGTTTTCATATTCCCCGTGTGGCGATATATCGCCGCTAGAGCTGCGATATATCAGCATACGCTGAAATATTATACATGTAATTGCACTTTTTCAGCCTAATTTGAATTAAGTAAACATCTTTGACTGAGTCATATAACGATTTTAAAGCTGCTGGCAGATTCTAGGGTTTTCAAATATTTCTCCTATAAAACTATTCCTAAAAAATACTTATTTTCTTAATAAACATGCACATGACAAGTGTGATGATCTTATTAGTTTTATCTAAACCTTATAGTATAATAAACATCATCTTCATGATCAGCTATATTAATCAAACCTTATGTTATAATTAGTATTCTTAAACTATAGGTTAAACTTATAAAATCTGTAAATGTTGCTACGAGTGTTCAACTAAGTCCCGACTTGAACCAAAATCCACAGTAATAAACATACTACTACTACTACTACTACTACTACTACTACTACTACTACTACTACTACTACTACTACTACTACTACTACTACTACTACTACTACTACTACTACTACTACTACTACTACTACTACTACTACTACTACTACTACTACTACTACTACTACTACTACTACTACTACTACTACTACTACTACTACTACTACTACGACTACTACTACGACTACTACTACTACTACTACTACTACTACTACTACTACTACTACTACTACTACTACTACCACTACTACCACTACTACCACTACTACCACTACTACTACTACTACTACCACTACTACCACTACTACCACCACTACTACGACTACTACGACTACCACTTTAAAGTATACTTTAGAAAATTTTACATTGAAGTACTTTGAAATAAAGTAGTATTTGGATGGGATCCCGTAGTTTACAAAAAAAAAACGTAGTTAAATGTAACTTAAAAAATTGTCTGTGGTCATAGGACCTTCTTTAAATAAAACTAGTAAACATGAAATTGATGAACTATTACTGGACTCAGCGGAAGACTTTAGAGAACCATGACAACCCTACAAGTCGGTTGTTTCACAGTATGCATAATTCAAACAGAATCCCCTCCAGCTCATTGCACTGCTCCTTAAGATTTGCCCTTACCTACACACACATAGTAATTGATGAGCTATAACGCTCAGTAAGGAAGCTAGCTACAACTTATGATTCTACTACCCAAAACAAACTTTTCATAACAGTAATGCACAACTGGAAACTGTAATCTGAGCAATACGTCTAGCATATTCACATAAGTCAAAGTATTGCGTAACATACTAAAAATATATAACTAAGTCATCGAGTTATCTGTGGGGCCATGATCCCGGTGTGGCCTCCACGACCCAGAGAATACTCACCTCCCATATCAAAGGGGTACACTCCGCTAAAATACGAAGACTCTATTGACATGGCGGCTAACCCCACTATATGACTACATGGGATCCACCCTCACAAGGTTTCCATTGACAATCACAAATATTGCACATTTTCATTCATGATAACTTTACTGAACTAAGTACATTCAAACCCGACAGATGGTACTATTATGCACATCCAGCCATATAATCACACATATATAGCGACTAGAATTTAACTGGCAGTATACACACATGCATACAATTCACTAAGATCACAACAAGCTAAGTTACTCTTGGTGTATACTTTCTTACCTCTTGTCCTTAACTTTCGTGAATTATGTCCTTGTGAGTATTTCCAATTGCGTTTAGACCCTATAATCATATTGGGACAATTATAACTTATTTTATGCTTACTACGATTTTAAATATATATAAGGGAATTTAAAATAAAAAGTTGAAATTCCAGACCCTGGCCCAAACCCGAGCCCTTGGGGTAAAATGACCATAATACCCCTCTCAATATCCCAAACTCAACTTAGAAAATTATTATTTCGATAATAATTTTATCCTAAACTATGTAAGAAATTTCAAGTCAAAACTCTAATTATTTCTTAAAATTCCATTTTCTGATGCTCTAGTCCAATTCACGAGCCCCGAGCCCACTTCTTGATCTTGAGACTTAAAATTTGTAATATTGTACTTCCTAAAATATTTTCTAAGTCCTTGAAAATATTTTATAGGTTCTAAGTCATCAAATCTAAACTTTGAAACTAATTCCCGAACCTAGAACTTTTCATGAAAGCTTAAATAATAATTCTCGAGCCTAGCTCGTAAATTATTAATCTTAGATATTACTTAGATAAATTTTCTAACCCCGACTCACTAAAATCAGACCTAAAACTTAGAAGTATCTAATCCCAAGCCTTGCTATAAAAGCCTAAAGTTTAGGGACCAACTACCGTATTAGTCCCTTTGGTTACCAACTTTTAACCATTTGTAACCATCAGATTCATGGACACACATGCACACGTGACCACCAGAAGATGGTCTTCCTCACCCACGACAAGCCTCCATGACCAACCCGAGCCATTCTTGGACCCAAGGTCCCTCACCTTTGCAGCCACGACTTCACCCTCATCACCACCATGACCCTCACTTCAGCCACCATTACCACCACCACCACCGACCTTCACCATTAACGCCGAGAACAATGGTGTTGTATTTTTTATGACAGCCACCTACCCAGCACTAACCATCACCAAATCATCCCAAAACTCAAGATCTATCATATTAAATCATCCCCAAAACCTTAATGAGTGTTTCTAGACCCAATGTGCTGATTTAAACCATGTAAAACAACTCAGAAACTAATCCTAACTTTAAGAAACGAAATCAAAAATGGTTTCGTAAAAACTTCGAAAGAAAAACTATAGGCTTGTACCTCTTTCTGTGGCTGGTTCTTTATGGTTTCTTCTTCCCTCTCCTATTGTCCTCAACACTATGAACACGTACAAACCGTTCAACATAAGCTTCATGTACGAAAATAAGAGAAAAAATGAAGCAAAAGATGGCACTTACACTAGTTCGGATTTCAGACCAAAGTTTCCAAAACATGGGTGAAACTCTCTCCTCTTTCTTTGCTTCCTTCTACAATAAATACAGAGGTTCTAAGGACATGTCTAAAATCTGTAATTCAAAGAAAAACCAAAGAAATAACTCACTTTGCCTTCTTCTTCTTGGACCCGAAGTGACCGTACACCACAAGAACACAACATGTTCTCCTTCTCCAATCTCTCGAACTCTCTTTGTTTTTTTTTTTCTAATGATTCAAATGTGGTCTGAGAAAATGAGGGAAAATGACTCAAATTCCCTCCCTTGTTACCTCTAAAACTGCCAAGACCATTTAAAAAAAATGGTTTCCCTCCACTCCACGTGCCGGTCGAGACTCTCTAATAAAGCACTAAACAAGTGCTGAAATTTTACTAAGTGTTATAGCACCACTAAAACTCTTATTTGTAGAGATTATTTTCCCTTAATAACTTTGGCTCTAAACCCTTCCAGAACACACTTGCGTTATTCCAAAATATATACTGAAACTACAGCTTAAAATAAATAAATATAAGCTATAGTCTAGGTACCAAAACAATTTTCTAGAATTTGGTTTCTTCTAAATTATATAAAATCAATTCTAATTAGTAAAATAAATATTTCTCCACTTAATATTTATCTTACATCTATGTCCTAAACTATTGTCTAAAGCGATCAACTCACACTTCTTTAATTAAAATAATATTCACCAATTATTATTTTAATTATTATTCATACTCTTAATAAAAAAATGTATTCACAGAATAATTTTTACATAACACAAAATAAATAAAATAAATAAAATTCTAGGTTATTACAGATATCGTGACAAGTCCCATTGAATCGCACCAATGCTGCCACTCGACTCAATACCAGAAAGATCAGGAACCTAAGCCTCTGAACAACAAGAACAATGAAGAACATCGACCCCAACGGTTAGAAGCCACAGGAGGAGTTCACATTCAACAGTCAGGATAAACTGACATGCAAATAGAAAGGATGAATTTTAGAAAACCAACAGTCAGCAAAGCAATGGTCAGCCTCCCAGCGGTCAGCTCTTCAGTAGTTAGCATGCCATTGGTTGGTCCTTTAGCGGTCAGCCAGCCAGGGGTTGGCCCTTCAGTAGTAAGCCAGCCAGTGATTAGTCGCCTAACGGTCCACCCTTCAGTAGTAAGCCAGCCAGTGATTAGCCGCCTAATGGTCGACCCTTTAGCGGTCAACCAACCAGAGGTTAGCCAAATGTCAGTCGACCCCCCAAGTTCATCCTCCCAGTGGTTAGCCAACCACTGGTGAGCACTTCAGCATCTGATCCCGTACTCTTGATGGGCTACTCTCAACATAGGTAACCACCACACAAGCGATGGTTTATTCTAATCAGATTCCATCTTTTGTCAATTCAGGTCAGACCGCTAATTCTACTCTCATTCAAGAGGAGTTGATTGAATGACCGATTGCTTGTGTACTTGAAAGCATGGAAACTATGATCCATCCTATTATAGGGGTTCCAATGCCCATAAAAAAGAGATTACCCAGTAGCTTTTCTGATTCACCATTCATGGATTCTATCAGGTTGATGGAGATGCCAAATAAATTTATCTTCCCATTAATGAGGATGTATGTAATGTCCCAAATTTCCTAATAAGGTTTAGGACCTTGATTAGGAGGCCGGGAGGGCCATAATTGATTTATTATGATATTTAATGATCATATGCGTGTTAATGTGAATTATATTATTATATGATGATAGATGCATGCATATGGGTGTATTTATAATTATAAGGGCATTTTGTTAATTTGTCCTGTTGAGGGCATATTTGTAAATTGGGTGCATATTGTAATTTGTGAATGAGATTTAATTATTATGGAGATATATTCGAGCTATTCGACATGAGACGGTCATATATAATGGATTAGCGGTTTTGTCATAACGGGGTCAATTTTGGGGTAATAGAAATGTTTATTTGGTGATAGATTGGGAATATTTGAGATCAGGGTGAAATTCTGGAAGTTTCGACTATAGTGTCCCCGGGGGTGTTTTCGAGACCCCGAGCACTAGGTTTTATTTGAGGTTACTTAAGCTTGAAGTAGCTTGACAGATAAGAACGTACGTTAGAAACTTCTCGTTCTCTCTCAAAACAGTCCGTTTTACCGTTTAAGCCTTTTTGAGGAAATCTTGAGTTCTACGAGTCGGAATCAAGCGAGGGTTGAGGCATAGCGATCCTAGGAAATATTAGGAGCTTCTTAACCAAAGGATTTGACGGAGAACAACCCAATCAAAGGTAATCTAAGTTTGAAGTTTTATGTTTTTAAAGTTTTAAAGCTTCGAATTGGACTTTGTTAATTGTTGAGTTTTTGGTCGGTTTGAGCCTTGGGTTTTGAGGGTTTTGGAGTATTGGGAAGCTTGGGAACTTTGATTTGATGATTGGGGAATGTTTGGGTATATTTTTGGAGGATTTGGAGTGTTTAAAACGCGTTTGGGAATGGCCCAGGGTTGGGGGTCGCGGCCCTGTTCTTGTGCGCCGCGGCCCTTGATGGAGGGCGCCTCGGCCCTTGCCTCAGAGAACCCTGGGGGCCGCGGCCCAAGGTGCTAGGGCCGCATCCCTTGCCCTGTTTTCACCCCGTTTGCTCGTTTTGAGCCCGGGAACTTAGCTATGGGCCTCGGGAGTGTCCCTACCACTTGGATTAGTTTGGATTGATCTCTTGAGGGCTAGATATTGGTGTGGAACCTTTGATTATGATGTTATTAATGGTGTTCCATATTTGGTTATGATTAGGTGACCGCTAAGGGCTTAAAGGTTGATCGTTCTCAAGGATCGTTCTTATATCGGTACTAGCTCGAATCTGAGGTAAGAAAATTGCACCCTGTGTATATGAGACATGCATGGTTATTATTGATGCATGACGGTTGGTTATTATGTATGAGACATGCCTGGTTATTATTGATGCATGTCGGTTGATTGTTATGTATGACATGCATGGTTATTATGATGCATGTTGGTTGATTAATGAGTATGACATGCGTGGTTATTATTGAAGCATGTCAATTGATTACTATGTATGACATGCATGGCTATTCTTGACGCGTGCTGGTTGACTATTAAACATGACATGCATGGCTGTTATTGGTGCATGTTAGATTGCTGGATTTATTGCATATGATGCATGAGAAACATGTGATTGGGACATGCCTTATATACTGAGTATGATATCGTTCAGAGCTTGAGTCTCTGTGTTGATGCATGGCCCTAATAGTACTAATACCTGTTTGGTAAGCATGCTAAATACCTCGTTTATGGATATGGAATATGTGATATGTGATTGGTGGCATGTCTTACTAGTGAAAGACACTGACTAGTCAGGGACCGACTCTAAAGTCGAGAATCACGCATTGAATGGCTCTATGGCATTAATGCTAGACTGACCCTAAAGTCGAAGAACTTATAAGCGCTTGCCTGGTCTACGACCAGATGACTATAGCCAAGGTATATGACCCCGGTGACCGTTTGTCACATGGCTAAGGGACGTTGTCCATAGTTTCGACTCTAGAGTCGTGAGGAAGGTTATGTTGGTGACTAATCACCTTGCACCTGTCCTAATCAAACTTAAGAAAGAATCACTTATCGGTTAAGCCCTGGTGACCCTATCGTCACATGGCTAGAAGGAGCGATGCTCATTATTGTGACTTTTGGCTATTGTCACCTATTTGCTTGGACTGATAGTTCTGAATGGTTATTATGATCGTTGTTGATATTATATCATGTTTTATTGTGTTTTCTTGCTGGGCTTTGGCTCACGGGTGCTACGTGGTGCAGGTAAAGGCAAGAGAAAGCTGGACCATCCTTGAGTTGGACAGCTTAGGTGATGACGTGTACATATGCAGCTGCTCGTCCGCCACGGGCGAGGTTTAAAATGGAACTAGGGTTGAACCCTGTTTTGCCGCTTAGAACGGCCTGTTGTAAATGTTTTCTGTAATAGACTCTGAAACTTTATTTTCGGGATCCCAATGTATATGTTAAACGTTCTAGTGAAACGTTACATCTTAACCAAAGATTTTAATCCCTAAACCGCTAATCATACTTAGTTCACGATTTTGGCCAAATGACTCGATTAGCGAGTTTAGCACTGTTTACAAGGCACACCGTAACGGTCCCTGGAGTTTGGGGCATTACAATGTACGATGGAACGACCAATCCCAACGATCACATATCCAGTTACAAACATATCATGTTCATTGTTGCTATTTCACGAGAGTAACATGAAGTATGTATGTGTAATGGGTTTGGGTCCAGCCTTACCGGCCCAACCCTCCAATGGTATACAAATTTGTCTAATAATTCAATTGCTTCTTTTGCTCATTGTTGTACCCTAAAAGTAGGAGCTCAATTTTCTTGCTTAAGGGACAAATGACACGTAATAAATAAAGGTTACAAGGCTTCAAAGATATTTTGTTAACTCTAGATCAAATAGCTCAAGGTTGTGTCACTAATCCTGGGACAGCCTAGGATCCTCTACACCGTCTCAAATGCCAATGACAGAGTTCAAGGTGTCTGGTGTCTAGATTGCTTCTTCAAGTCTGAGTATTATCTAAGTTAAGCCATCCTACTCCAATCACATCTAGTTCGAAGAGTTGCATCTATCTCGTGGTGGTTCAAGGATGCGTGTATTGAAGAATCCCAATACACTCGGATGCCCAATATGTGCAATACATGCGCGTAATCATTTTATATTTAAAGACCATTATAATGACAATAAACTTAATTAGGAAATTTATGTATCCATTTATTTGGGAAGTCACCCAAATCTGTAAGTTACCATTTATTGTACGATTACCCAATATTGTCCACCACAATTCCCTATAAATATAAAGGGAATTAATAGTGACATGGATCGACATCTTGTATGCCAAAACTCTGCTAAAATTGTGATAAACAATATCTTCAAGAGTTCCTAAACAAGAATAAGAGTGACTCGTGGACTAGGTGGATTTTAACCACTGAGCCACGTTAAAACTTGGGGAGTTTATATTTATACTTTATTAACAAGCTTAAACTCTCTAATCATATTTTTTAATCCCTTGTTGGTGGAAAACATCGTCAACACTCATATAGTCGATGTCTTTGTAGAATAGTTTGCAAGTAGCAGGACACTGGAATTTTTTTCAAATAACCTCTATAGGTTCGGCAGAGAAGGGGAGAGTCATTGAGAAACTTCATAGCCAGATTCAATGTCGAGAAGATTTTGGTATTGATTGTGTAAATCATAAGTGTACAACGGAAGGGTGACAATGAAAACATGCTCATACATTAAATAAAGATTCACTAAACATAGAATCATACTTCTCGTAGCCTACCAAAAATTCTCGCAATCTTTTCGTAAAACAATAACGATCATTTTATCCAATGAGGCAGCTTTGACATTCACATCAAAATCTTCCAAGTCAATCTTCAACACACAAAGACGTGTGTGGGCATGTAGAATATTATGAATAATATTTAGGCTCTCTTCATGTACTCAACACATGAGACCAAGAGAGGTTTGGAGAAGACAAAGGCTCTAAGAGAGTATCGTAGTTTTCATGTTTTCTCAAAATCTGAAAATTAATTGCTCATTTTTACGATACATTATTAAACTTTTATAAACCTAAAATTATCTAACAAAATTATACTTAGTCAAAACTTATTAGGTTTTAAAATTTTAATCAAATTACAATATCCCTTTTTAATAATTATTTAATGAATAAATAATTCAAATTTTTAACAATTAAAATTTGAATTGAACAAACTGGGTCGTGACATGTGTCACACACCAGTCACTGTGCGTGTGGCACACATGTTCCTCTCTAGTTATATCTCATTTATTTATTTAATTAATAAGAAAATTTATTTATGTATTAAAATAATATAATATTTCATAAATGCAAAAATACCAATTAATTAAAAATTTACTTTATCTTATAATTTAAATAATTTTTTATAATATAATAAATTAATATTTTTCTCTCATTATTAATTAACCCAAAGATAATTAATATTCAATAAAACTAATATATTGTTTTTAAATAAAACATATTAGATTAATTAATTAATTAATTACTCATAATTACATCTTAGCCCTGAAAAATTAATTCCTTGACAATTAAGTCATTTTCTCCTTTGAATTTGTAAATTATATCCACACCCTTGATAGTTGTTGTACTTGAAAAACATGAGCTGATGTGTCCTGTTCGTTGTACATGTGTCAAGCATTTAATGAAGTTATTCATAGTTCCAATAATTCGGTGCAAGTTCCTTGAACCGAGTCAAGAACTATCCGACCAAATAATAAGGAGATCACCCAACAGATCGTCAGGTCGCATAATAAGTACCTCGAGCATCTTAATGTTCGAATCACTAAAGTCTAGAGGCCTTTAGATCGCGTAACACGTATTCAACTCGCCGCAGACGCGTGGATAGCACAAAATTGAAATCCTGAAGACTTGGAGACTTTAAATGCTTAATTACTGTCTTGTAACTCCTGCTTGGTGAACGTATAACGCCACACAATTTATGTCTTTAAGTGTATTCAATCATATGTTTGGGTTATAACTCAAACCTGTATGTTACAAATATATCAAATGACTCTTAAATTTTCCTGTGAATCCCTATAAAGAGAGGGAGAATGGATAGATCAAGGGATCAAAATTTGCATGCCAAAACTTTGCAGAAATTGTCACAAGAAATTTCCTAAGAGATAAAAAGTTATAACATAGAATCGTGGACTAGGTGGATTTTAACCACTGAACCACGTAAATTTCTTGGTGATTTTTTTTATAATCATTATTATACGGTTTTAGATAAAACATAATTTCTATTTCTCGAATTTCTTAATTCACTGTTGCCGAAAGACATGTCAACAAATTGTTGTTTTCACTAAGAGATAAAATTAGGCTTACAATTTTTTCTTCTTAAACTTTCTCTGCAATCATGGTGGTAACTCGAAGCTGAAGATCAGCACGTGATAGAGAGTTAGAAAGGCCCGGAAACCAGAGGGACTTTTGAGGGATCATCCCTATTGGAGAAGGCATTTCGATGCCCATAGGTTATGGAGAACAACACTAGGTTCATATTGGAAACAACCAGAAAATAGGCAATTCATTGTCACAACCCCACTGTGACAATCCATTTTATATAGGATTGGTCGAGTAAGAGAATGCAGACCTCAGGAGCTAGCTTGCTCACACCAACAAGCATATTGATGAGATCCTATCCTGATTGCCACCTCTTGTAACTGATCAGAATGCTAGAAGGAGGGCCAGTGGATCTCAAGGGATTAGATCGCGAAGGCGTGGTCACCCTTACATGAGCCGTTTAGTTCGAACTTCCACTCTGAGCACTGTGCCTTCGAGGACACACTCATATAAATGAGCAAAATGCTCACGTGTCTAGAGGACAACCTTATTAACCTTGACGAGCTGTTACAATTGCAAGGCGAAGTGAGGTTCCCCCGAATCCACCAGCTCAAGTCCCTGCTAATAACCAAGGCCAGGAAGATGGCTTACCCCTTGTAAGGGATATCGAGGTGGATGGTGGGAAACCTTGAGTTGTGCGCCCAGATGAATGATAGGTGGATTCCCCAATAAGGTATCCACCATCACCAATATGCCATTCATTTCCCTAACGAGCTCCATCATCCCAGCGACCTCGAGGAAATGTATCCCTTTAAACGAATGTCCTCAGAATAATTAGTATTAGTTAGTAGTATGCTAGTTACCATGGATTTTGGTTCAAACCGGGACTTAGTTGGAAACTCATAGCAATAGTTATGGATTCTATAAGTTTAACCTATAGTTTAAGAATATTAATTATTATATAAGGTTTGATTAATATTGCTGGTCCTAGATATATTATTATTATAACCTAAGGTTTAGATAGAACCATTAAGAGCATGACACTTGTCATATTTATGATTATTAAGGAAATTAAGTATTTGGATGAATAGCTTTAATAAAAGAAAGCTCTAGAACCTTCCAGCAGCTGTTAGGATTGTATTATGACTCAGTCAAAGCTATTATCCAATTCAAATTATGCTGAAAAGGTGCAAATATGTGTTTAATATATCAACGTATACCGATATATCGCAGCATAAGGGCCGATATATCGCCTACGGAAGATACGAAAAACACGTCGACTTTGCACGAATGTACGAACGGGGCTCAGGATTAGGGTAGAGCCGATATATCGCCTATAGGGGTGATATATCTCCCCTAGTGATGATTTTTGAAAAGTTTGTGATTTTGAATTTTAAAAATACCCTTAACCACTTAGACCTGCCTTTGAACGATTTTGATCGAGTTCTAGGCGTCTGCTGAAAAAAAATTCAAATCTTTTTCATTTTATATTCATTTATTTATTCAAATTAAAAGGGGTTAGTTTCACTCATTAAAATCTATAAATAGGACCTAGTGTTCAACCGTTTTCTTCATTCTTCAAGCATTTGATCAGAGCCTCCAAGGTACTAGTATTACTATAGAGAGATACACTTGAGTTTGGGATAAAAGCTTTATCATTCTAAGATTTCTAAACACTTGGGAAGTGAGATATAGTGTGATTTCGGTATTGAGGTTTAGATCAATCCATAAGATCAGTCAAGGTATTCTTATTCTTAAGTTCAATTCTTTATGATTCTATAGTTTTCTTTTCTTTTATTCAGATCCTAACTTTTGTTTATGATTCTTGATTAGGTATTTAAGTTCTTGAAACTTAAGGTTCTTCTTGGTAAGTTTCTTCTCAGATGGTTTAGTGTTCTTTTCATCTTTATTCTTAGAGATTTCTCACCATTTTTACTGTTGATTTATAGGAGTGTTCTAATCCCGTTCTTATTCCCAAATATCTCGACTTTTGGTAAGGAAAATAGGCTAGATATATGTGTTTATATGATTATGTTACGATATGTTTTATGCTATGATATGATATATGTTATGTTATATGTTTTATAGTGCTTGGGCATATGACTTGTTTAAACAACGAGCCCCAAGAGTATGTTTTCAGTCGCTTGGGCATACGACTTGCTTAGATAAGTGAGCCCCAAGAATTTATGATTGGGAATATGACTTGTTAAGATAACAAGCCCCAAAAATTTATGATTGGGCATATGACTTGCTAAGATAAGGAAGCCCCAAGAAGTTATATTGGGCATATGACTTGCTTAGCTAGCAAGCCCCACAAATTTATGGGCATATGACTTGCTTAGCTAACAAGCCCCAATAATTTATGATGGCCATTATTGTTATAGTCCTATATGATATATGTTGTTATAGTCATACATTTTATAGTATATGTTTATGATATAGTCTTACGTTATGATATGTGATTGTTAGTAGATTTTCCTTGCTGGGCATTAGGCTCACTCCTTTATTTTTTTTAGTGTGAGGCAGGAAAATGATTATGGAAGGCAGAAGGATTCTTGGCAGCTTGGCTTGTGTGTTGATGATGAATGGAATGAATGGGCTACGTGTCAATCGAGGACGGCATTCTTTATTTTATGTCTTTTAAATTATGTTTTGATGTAATTCCGCAATTAGTATTTAAAGTTATGTTTTATGTTTTATAAACAATGGGATCCCATACCATATCACATTTTAATTTATACCTTTATGTTATTTTGTATTTGCTACTATATTTATTTTGGGGTTTTAATAAAGTTATGATTATTTCATATGTATGTTTTCCCAAAAATAGTAGTTATGTCTAGTAGTTTTTAATGGTCCAAGGTCTTAGAAATAGTTGGGTCATTACACCGACTTCATCAGCGAATGGTGAGATTTGGTGAAGACAGCTACTGGATGATGAACCTTCATGAAGATAGATAAGATAGTGTTCATACCAATCACTCTCGAAGGCAATAACCTAATATGAGAGAACATCTAGACTCTGCTCATAGTTTCTGCAGAAACCGTCAACCCAACTTGTGTGAGTGCTTAAACACACAGTGGAGATAGCCAAGTTGGGACAACGAGCTAAGTTATAATCAACCAAGGGGAAACCCTCCTATGAGACATGATAATGGGACGATAACCTAGATAACGCACAGCCTAGATTGTACGCTGATCGTCAGCTCCCAAATAATCCGACATTGAGGGATTCAACCCTTGATCGACTTGCTATGATGGATGAACATATAAGGCTCCTTTTATTAGAAAGAAACAAGGATGACTATGACTCCAATGAGGAGCTTGAGCCCTTTGCACCTTACATTTTTGTAGCTCCATATCCGCTTGCCGTTAAGATGCCACATATGGCGACCTACAACAGAACTACCGGCCCCTCTAACCACATCGGGACCTTCAACACCATATTGAGGGCCCATAATATAGGTGTCTACCTGCGGTGTGTTTTATTCCCAACCACTTTCACTAAAGCTTCCAAATTATTATTTGATAGGTTCAAGAGCCACATAATCACTTCCTGGAACAAGTTGTTGTCAGATTTCAAGAAGCAGTTTTGAGCTGCCAGGGAAATACGAGTTGTAAAGCCTTGGATAACCAAGACCATTACACTGTGTATTTTAAAATGGTGCAAGACTTGCTAATCAAGTCATTTGAACAGTACTGTGTTCCTAAAGTCAACTATTAGGTTAGGGTTAAAATAATTTGATTGTAAACGGTTAATTTTCATTAAAACAGATGTTTGGCACATGGGATCCCAAAAACAGGGTATAAGTGATAATTTACAACCCTCAAAAGTTTAATACAATCAAAAGCCACTCTGATGGAAAAATATAAGTTTTAGGGCTCTGTCCCTGTACTTTCCTTCGGCCATGACGAACGAGCAGCTGACTCTCCAACTCACGGTTGGTCTAGTTTTCCTTCACCTTTACCATCACCACGTAGCACCCATGAGCCAAGGCCCAGCAAGAAAACCACAAACAACAAGCGCATATAACAACACTAATATTCAATTAGTCTTAACTCAATCAGCTCAGTCATTTAACAAAATTCAAGCATATAACTAAACAATAGTAAACACATCATCTCAAACACATATCGTAACCAATTACACAAATGCTCAGGGTTAGCACACTTAGGTCGAGCCCTCTATTTATTTAGCTGACACCGGCTCGCTTAGGTCGAGTTGCGTTCAGTACGCTTATCATCAGCCCCGACACTCTTAGGCCATTAAGTCTCATATACATAACAATCATATAATCATACAATATACATATCCAGTTATTGGGAACCTCATTCCCATTCACAACCATAAGGGTGCAGTCTTCTTACCTCGAATCATGAGCGAAGAATACAGAACGGTCCCAAGCACGATCCTCAGTCCTGAGCCTTGGGGATAAACCTAGTTACAGTTTCAATGGGTAACCATCAATTTCTAATCCAAATAAATACTTTGGAAACAATAGCTAGCCTCCGGGACCTCGATTTTTACTAAACCGGGTAGTAGAAATCATCCTGAGCGTTTAGGTTTGAATTCCTGAGCCTTAAACCCCATTTTCCCTCAATTCCCAATTTAGGGCCGCAACTTGCCCTTGAGGGCTGTGGCCCACCCCTTTGACAGAGGCTCAATCCTCCCTGATGGGGGACATGGGCCGCCACCTGCTCTCCTTCGAGCCGTGATGCATCTGGCGAACAAAGGCTCCCAGCCTCAAAAATTCATGTGGACTGCGACACCTGAAGAACATGGCTGCGACCTGAGCCCCTAAACCCAGAAAAATAACCATTTCTCAGCATTTCTTCACGATCTTAACTTCAAATTCACACCCCAAACCAACAGTAAAACCTTGATTTAAGCCTATAATTCACATCCTTTTGGTCAAAACATTATATATAGCTCATAATCAATTCTTACTCTGATTAACTGCTCAAATTCAACCAAAACAAGCTAACAACTAAGACTCATGCAAACTCAAATCTTACCATAGTTTCAACAGAATTTTAGAGAAACTAACTTGAATTCTTACCTTAGTTTGCAGCCTAATTCCTCAACAAGGGCTTTGGATGATCCCAGCTTGATCCCCTAGATTCCCACAGCTGGATTCCCAGCTTGCTCCCTTTAGTTTCTCCTAGAAAATTCTAAGATTTTCCCTTAGTTCGAGAGTGAGGAAGGAAAAGCGATTTTTGAAATTTTGAGGGATTTCTAGTGTTTTCTGATACACTCCCAAGACCCTTCTGTGTATATCCTAACCCAACAAAAGACCATTTTTCCATTTAAGCTTATCCATCCCCTTAATTACCCCTAAGGGTAAATTGGTCATTTCCTCCGGTTCCCGATAATTCCTCAAGTGTTCCTACTGTTAACCAATTAACCCTGTCACGTCTAATTAATTACCAAATACTTATTCATTACTCAATAAATCCCAAAACATTCTCTAAATTCCCAAAATAGCCCCAGGCTCCCCCGAGCCAGGTATTTAAACCCCGTTGTGACTATTTCGCTAATCCGCTCACTAGAACCGTCTCGAGCCATGAATTGGAAATATATCCACATATTAATGTGGTCTCAACCATATATCACATAAAATCACATTCACACATTTAACCAATTAAACACACATATAAACCAATTATGTCTGCCCGGCACGCTAATCAAGGCACTAAACCCTATTAGCAATTTTGGGTCGTTACACGAGTGGAGGGCAATTCATTAACCAACATAAAACAACAACCAGATGAGTGTCTCAAGGCTTACATAAACTGGTTCACCAATATTGCAGCTCAAGCTCGAGAAATCGATGACAGTGCTAATCTCATGGCAATGCAGTCTGGGATCACCATAGGAGTTGAATTATGAAGGAACTCAAAAGGAAAGGAGTAAATAACATATATGAACTTTTAGCTCAAGGAGGCAGAGTCCACCGTAGCAGGAGCAAATAGTTTTCTAATTCAACCCACTAGAGTGGTGACAAACGATGTAACATAACCTCGACCAATTACCCATAATAACCAGATGGGTAATAATAATAAGAGGAAATGGAACAATGAAGGTGGCCAAGCAGGGTCCAAGATAAATAAAGCTAGGGATAAGTACACCTCAATTTTCACTGTGTATATTAATCTAATAAATACACGATAAAGTATATACCTGGCTAACTCTGCTCCCCTTCCTTGGAAAAATCCTATGCCTTTGAGAAATAAGCGCACTAAGAGATATCTGTCAAAGTTTTGTCGTTACCATAACGACATCGGTCATACTATAGACGACTATCGCCAGTTGAAAGATGAAATTGAGATGTTGATTCGGACTGGACCATTAGTACAATATGCCCGAAATCGGTTGCCCCTAACCAACATGTCGCTCAAAATTCATGACCAGATCCAAGTAATCAGCCAAATCCACTTGCCACTCTTCCAGCTCTTGAAAACCCTCTCATCCCACCTCTAGTGGAAGGGAGGGAAATATCCACTATCGTAGGCAGGCCACATTTAGCTAGAAAAATAAATGGACCCCAGAAGAGATACATACAAGAGTTGGATGTGAAAATCCATGACGGTGCGGTGTATGCTCCCAAGCAGTGGTTGCCAAAGTAGTAGAGAATGGATAAACTTCCCATCATTTTTACGGAAGAGGACACCATCCACGTCCAATTCACACACAATGATCCATTTGTGATAACCGTTCAGCTCGCCAATAGGAGAGTCCAGGGAAATCAGATCGACAATGGGAGCTAAGTAAATGTGTTATTCTAGTCTCATTGGAAAAGATGGAACTTTCAGTCACAGACCAAAAAGCCTCCTCAAAAACTCTATATGGGTTCTCAGGAGAAGGGTTGGCAGCAATAGGGAAGATTGAGCTAGTTTGTAATAATCGGTGATGAAGCTTGAGCCACAACAAATATGCTTGAGTTTATTGTTATAGATTGTTCATCTGCGTATAACGCCATCCTAGGGTGACCAGCCTTAATATCTTTGAGGCCATAAATTTAGTATGCCATCTAGCCATGAAATTCCCCTCACCAATGGGAATATGTACAGTTAAAGAAGATCAGCTCTCTATCAGGGAATGCTATAGCATCTCAATGAAGGGAAGAACACAACCCAGGCAGTAAACAATGGTAATTATTGATGAAGCGGAGGATCTATAATTAATGAAGATTGAGGTCGTCGCATTAGAAGAAATTGAGCCGCGAGTGGGTGAGGATAAGTCAGAGATCCAACCTCTTGAGGAAGTTGATGATGTAATCATCGAGCAGGAAGCAACTTCCAAAGTTGTTAAGATTGCAAGAAATCTTGGTGCTGAGCAGAAAAAGAAGCTGATCGAGTTTCTGAGAAATAACCTCGACATCTTTGCATGGTCACATGATGACATGGTTGGCATCATTCCTAACGTGATCATGCACACATTGAATCTGGATAGGAACGTGCCAGCCAAGCAACAAAAAAGAAGGCAGTTGGGAAAAGAAAGAGGAGAAGCTCTAGAGGAAGAAGTAGCCCACCTCTTAAAATGTGGAATTATCAGAGAGGAAAGGTATCCAACCTGGATAGCTAACCCATTCTGGTCCTGAAGCCAAACAGAAAATGGAGAACCTGCATTGACTTCTCTGATCTCAACAAGGCTTGCCCAAAGGATTGTTTTCCATTGCCGAGAATTGATAAGTTCGTAGATGCTATAGTCGGCCACGAGCTCATATTTATTATGGATGCATATAACTAGATCACGGTGAACCCTATCGACCAAGAGTATACAAGCTTCATGACCAAGCATAATGTATACTGCTACAACGTCTTGCCTTTTGGGCTAAAGAATGCAAGATCTATGTATCAAAGGTTGGTGAACAAAATGTTCGCTAACCAGATCGACCGAAACATGGAGGTGTATGTCGATGACATGTAAGTTAACTCAAATACTACCAACAACCATGTGGCTGATTTGGATGAATGTTTAGTCGTGATGATAAAATACAATATGAAGCTTAATCCCCAAAAATATACCATTGGTGTCTCATCGGGGAGGTTCTTAGGCTTCATCATAAATTCTAGGGGGATTGAAACCAACCCATAGATGATCAGATTCTTGCTAGAGATGCCTTCTCCTAGGTCGCAGAAGGATGTCCAAAGTTTGACAGGGAGAATTGCTACTTTGAATCGCTTTGTGTCAAAATCCACCGATAAGTGCCTTCCTTTATTTATACAACCTATTAAGGGAGAACAAAAAATTTAAGTGGATCGGCGAGTGCGAGCTGGCATTCCATAATCTAAAGAAGCATCTGGTTGAGCTATGCATCTTTATCTGGCTATGACAGAAAATGTAGTCAACATAATTTTAGTTCGAGAAGAAGATCAAACTCAGAAGTCGGTCTATTACACCAGCAAGAGGCTTTTGGGAGCTGAAACTCAATACACGTTGATGGAGAAACTCGCGTGCTGCCTAGTCTTACTCTCAAGAAAGTTACGACCTTACTTTGAGTCCCACACAATACACGTCCTAATAGATCAAGCTTTAAGGCAGGTATTACAAAAGTTTGAGACATCGATATGGTTGTTAAAGTGGGCCATCAAACTCGGTTAGTTAGAGATTTTATAATAACCACGATTAGCCATCAAGGGGTAGGCCCTAACTAATTTTGTGATAGAATGCACCAATTTTCAAGATGAACCTCTAAGGAGGTGGGCGCAAGAATTGTGGAAACTATTTGAGGATGGGTCATCTAATGAGCATGGGTCAGGAGCTGAAATCATTTTGATTACTCTAGAAGGACATTGCTTCCATACTGCTCTAAGGTACAGGTTCAAAGCCTCAATCAATGAAGTTGAGTATGAAGCTTTTCTTGCTGGAGTTCGAGTAACTAAGGAGTTGAAAGGAAAAGCAATACAGTGCTTCAGTGATTCACAGCTCGTGGTAAACCAAGTACTGTGAGAATACCAGGCCTGCGAAATCAGGATGGATGCATACTTAGCCAAGGTAAAGCATGAACTATTAAAGTTAGAGTTTTGCTCTATTGAGTAGGTACCCCACGAACAAAACACCAATGCAAATGAATTGGCTCGACTTGTCACGTTGAAGGAAGCAGACACATTGAACGTGGTCCCAATTGAGTACCTTGAAAAGTTGAGCATCGAAGAAGTATCATAAAATATTGAGCACATTCATGTCGGGTCAACCTGGATGACTACAATAACAAATTACCTTACTTTCAAAAGACTAACCAAGGATCGCAAGGACACAAGAAGATTGTTGTACTAGATCCCAAGATATGTCTTGATCGAAAGAGTCTTGTATCGGTGAGGCCATTCTATGCCTTTGCTTAGATGTGTCTCGCTAGAGGAAGCCTAAGCCATTCTAAAAGAAATCCATGTAGGATTTTGTGGAGATCACGTTGGGGCGCAGAGTCTAGCAATGAAGGTCCTTAGGCAGGGTTATTTCTGGCCCACCATGAAAAAGACTCCACCTTTTATGTCCATAAATGTGATAAATGCCAGAATTTCTTGATAATAGTGCAGGTTGTACCTGTCAAGGAAACAAGGATATCTTCTCCCTGGCCATTCACTATTTGGGGAATATATTTGATTGGATCACTTCCATCTGGAAAAGGAGGAGTTTGCTATTCTTTGGTCGTTGTAGAATACTTTACAAAGTGGGCTGAGGTCGAGCCACTACTGACAATAACCTCAAAGAGAGTACTTGATTTCAGGATAAAGAACAAAATTTGCTGCTTTGGACATCCCAAGAAAATTGTGTCAGATAATGGAACTAAATTCGACAATGAGGTCTTCACCAAATTCTGTGAAAAGTACGGGATGATCAAGAGTTTTTTGTCAGTGGCGTATCTATAGGCCAACAGACAGGTGGAAGCGATAAATAAAATTTCAAAGACGATCTTAAAGAAATGGTTGGAGGACACTAAAGGTGTGCGACCTAAACAACTCAGAGAAGTACTTTGGGCGTACATAACCTCTCGGCGCACGTCTACTGGTCATACTACATTTTCATTAACCATTGGAAGTGAGGCAATGCTCCCAGTCAAAGCCTTGGTGATGACACACAAGCAAAAGACTTTTCATCAAGAACAAAACTAGGACCTACTACAAGCATTTATGGATTTGATCGAAGAACGTCACTAAGAATCACAAATTTAACTCGCTCAGTATCAACAAAAAGTAACTCGGTATTTTAACTCAATGGTGAAAGAATGGAAGTTCGAGCTAGGAGATTTGGTGTTGAGGAGGGTGTTCTTGGCGAACAAATACCCTAAAGATGGTGTATTGGGGCTGAAATGGAAGGGACCTTACCAGATTGTGGAAGTTCTACGAGAAGGGAAATTCAAATTAGCAAGGTTGAACGGAGAAGAAGTTCTGCGAATGTGGAATGCACTGAATTTGAAGAAGTATTATCTATGAGTGCTTGGTCCAAATATGTTTTTTATGTTTATTTGTGAGGCTTATTTATAAAAGCTATTCCCTTTCGTTTATTTTTATTAAGTAAAATAAATACAATGGTTGTTTTGTAGTTTGAACATGGTACCACATTTCTCTAAATTTGTATATTGTAAACCTCTAAAAGCGACCTAGAATATGCATAAATTATGATAACTTGGCGGGGCAGCTACCCATGGCAGTAATTGTTTTAAATATTAAGTCTTTGAAAATTTCTGTTTAACTTAGAATTTGGAAAGGAAAATTTTTGGTAGCTTGAAAAAGCCCGAATATTTTCATGATAATTATGAATTTAACTAAGTTAGGCATGAAAAATCAAAGCAATAAAACCCTGGACTGAACCATGTACGAGGCCTCAATACTAACAAGTATGCTATTAAGCTATTAAAATTCTGGATCTGATCGGGTACATGACCTAAGAACTAATCAGGTAAGCTATTATGCATAAATTTCTAAGCATACTTCGATCTAAAATAATTCCTATAACTACATATGTAGAATTCATAACACACAATAAGATAGAAGGGAATTATATAAAGATTGTTGACGCCATTTTCCGTCAACTTGAAAAGGAGAGCAATTAAATAAGAAGATATCAGAAGAAATGAAAGAAGATGAATACAAGAGATTTTTACGTGGTCCAGTAGTTAAATCTGCCTAGTCCACGAGTGTGTGTTATTGGTCACTTGGGAGTTTTCTGGAAACTTTTCAGAGAATAGTTGCCCAGAGTTTTCTCTCAAGATCTCAGAAATTCGGTCCTTTTCAAATGGAGCTTCCTTCTCTATTATTAGAGAAGCTTACAGAATTCATTCCCACATATTTCGGGAAGATATTCTATGAATCAAATAATATAATGCTATTTAATGCATTATTTCCTACGTACACGGATACATCCCATAAAATGTGGGATTGGATAACAAATTAAATAATATCCCTTAAACATTGGAATTTTACAACAATAAATACATTCATATGTAAACGATTAGCTAAGACACAGAGTTCATTACATCTCCGAGACTATCCGTCAATTGCGAGCTCATCACCTAACTTTGCCTATGCTCAGAACAAGTAACCACTGACGAAGTCATCACATTCGAGCTTACACTTCCCGATCTCGAACCATCTCGTCTTGAAGGCAAGAGATGCACCAGGGAAACATATGTGTCAAACCATGGCTATTGCGAGCTCAGAGAATATTCAAGGCTACAAAACCTCAAGCTTTTTGAGGTCGTTATTTACAACAAAGCGTTCTGACTGAAGGATCATATGATGATCGTGCATATTTCAAGCTTACACCTCATGAACCTAGATTTTGGGGTCATAACTTCTCATGTTCGAAATCTGGGTGTAACAAAGGTGTAAAAGACGTAAAATTAGATCAAGGATATTAAACTCATAATAACCAAAAAAGTTAATTGTCTCGGCCTGCAAGATCTAATTACAAGGGATTTTAAAATATCCCTAACAAAAAAAATGACAAAGAGTCTCCTCAATTCTAAGCTCGGGCAGTTCGCCCTTGATGGATGACCTTGTCCTTCCCACCATCTTCACCAGCCACAGAAGTGTGCACTGTCTCTGAGGGTTCTTTTGCCAGGCGATCTTGAAATTTGGCGTTGTAGCGATCCCACAGCTTTGCCCCCAAGAATGAGAAGTCGCCTTCCTGTTTGAAGCACCAAACTTTATAGAATAAATCATCTATAGTTGAGTTCATCTTGGCCTCGTGGCCATCAAATTTAGTTTGGAGGTCGTCAATTCTGGCCTGGAGCTGGTCCCGAGCTTTGATCACTTTGAGGGCTTGCTCCATTGTGCTCTTCTCATTGGCTCGCGTTGTTTCATGCTCCATCTAAAGTTTAGTGCATGCCTGCCCAAGCTGGGATTTGGCATCCTCGAGCTGCTTGTACTTGTCCTTGGCCTTCTCCAGCTGAGAGTTGGTGTCCTTGAGCTGCTTGTATTTGTCCTTGATCTTGGTCCCTACTCGGATCTGGGCCAGGAATGACTGTCAATAAAAATTTTCAAAGGTCATGCCAAGTATGGGATAAGTTAAAGAAAAATTATTTGAGGTGAAAACTTACGGTCAGTTACATCCCCAGGGCTGAATCCATCATATCATCAGAAGCTGAATCCTCTATTTGCTCCACCTCCCACACAGTGAGCTGGTTGAGGTGGCCCATCATGTCACTTGCCAAGACCTGGATTGAGCCTCACAGACGAGCTAGGACGAAGGTTGGAGGAACAACTAAAGGATCAACTATAGGAGTTGGAGGATCAACTCGGGAGCTGGAGGAGGAGTGTCTTAGACCGTGACCAATGTTTCTTTTTTAGGCTGGGGTTCGGAAGAGGGCATCTCTTTGCCTTTAGTTTAGGCCCCTATAGAAGAACCTTGGGCCCCAATTACGCTCTTTCTTTATCAGTCTCTGCCTTTTTATGGTCCAGCCGGAGCTGGTAATGGTGGTTGTTAGGACGTTCATGTTTTCCTTTGCAAAATAGCCAAGAGTGAGTAAGATAATTTTTAGTCAAACTTGAAAAATAACAGGAGAAGAAGAAAATCCTACCCTTCAAGCTAGATGAGGATGTTATAATAACCAGATCTAGAATAGAGACTGGGCTAACTATAGGAAGGTTGGCTCATTCTTTGATGACTGGATCTGGGGGAGAACTAACAAAACAATCTTAGGCACATCATCAAGAAGGGTCTCGAGCATATCGTCTGAGCTCAGATCATACTCTGTGTTTATGGAGACAAGAAAAAGTGATGAGGGGGCTAAAATTATTCCAGGACGAATAAATGTACCGTACTGTTAAAAAATGGCGCTCCTAATGTGTTGGGTATTATGTATATTTATTGTCTTAATAGGGAGATCATGGTCATAACATGAAACTAATTGGTCGACACACTGTTGGACGGTGACATTTTTGTCTAGATCCTTAGGATGTCTAGTCACAATCGTCTTTAGGTCATGCCCAACTAACATGATGCTGGTAGCAACCCAGTTAATAACATTTCCATTGTTACCTTGGCCAGAGGCTTGTGCCACGTACATATTGTGGGAGGATGCCCGAACGTGGTGGGAAGTTACTGTATCCCAGATCCGAAATATTGTCATGGTGGGTTGGAAGGAAACTCAGACAATGGTTCAATGAGAGGCACTACTGTGATGTAGTTTTAATTGCAAAGACCGATGAGTTTATGAACTCGATCAGAATAGTAAGACAGTGACAGAGTATGTCAGTTAGCTTTGTAGATCGAACAAATTCGTGTTTGATTTGGTACCAACTGATGTGGCCCGGAAAGAGCGATGCACTCGAGTATTTAGCCCTGGGATGGCCTAGAGTGTTAGGATCACTCTAGTGTAGGAGATTGTTACCTATGCTTGGGCAGTAGGGAGGGCCCATGTTATAAAAAATGTAGGAGATGAGACATGGAGTAGGAGTGTCGTTGGGAGGAAAGCTCAGGCAATGGTATCCCCATTTGCGGGATCAGGTAGGGGCAAAGGCCCAGTAACGAGGAAAGAGAAACCCTTGAAATTTCTATTAGCTCTGGTCCTGGCGAGAGGGGCCATAGTGTTCATGGCGGCTACTAGGATGGTGATAAGGTTTGGAGGAGTTATTTAGTGCGTGCTAGGCAAATGCCGACCGAAGGCATGTTTTCAATGATGAATGGTAGGGCACATCAAGAGGGGTTGCCCGAAGTCAAAGGCAAGAGGACGAAAGAGTATAGATAGCTCTACTCTAATTTGAGTGATCATCTCGATATGGTTAGAACCTGAAGCTAGCCCCTCGGAGGTGACCGATTGGCTTTCTAGTTATTGTTCCTATTTATAAATTGAGTTAATTGAGTTTGGTGTTATGTACCTCTTAGGAGAGACATTGATATGTGGAACATGATATATGGTTGTCACGCCATGAGGCTTGAGATTTTAGCATCTACCTGGGAAAATTGGTGATAATTGATTAAGTTGATTCTATGAGGATTTTGAAGTAAACTTGAGTATGAATTTGTCTATCAAATAAGGGACAACCATGGACTGAAAGGTTTGATGGTTACTTCTAAGGTTAAAAGGAAAGGACTCGGTTGCAATTATGGGATGCCTAGTTGTTGAGGAAGATACCACTGAGGTTATATTAGTTAGATCAAATGAACATAGGATTGACCGGTAAGGTTTCAGTCGGGTTCATGAGGATTTGCTGGGATTATTGTCACATTTAGGGCATGGAGCGAGCTATGGGATTAAGTCAGAGATTGAATTGATATCCGAGACATTTTGAAGAATGAAACTAGCTCAACAGAAAGAATTAAAGGTTTAGTTGAAGAAGTATTTTGACTTTAAGGTTGATCGAAACATCTTATCATGGGACACGCCAAAACCATTTTCCAAGAATGAAGGATTCATTGCTCGGTTGCGAGAGTAAGATAATTGTAGAGTCCAAGAACTTTACTTATCTAGTTAGATAGTAGTAGTAATAGTAATAGCTAGTAGTAGTTGTAGTATTTTTATGACCGTGGATTTTAGGTTCAAGCCGGGATTTAGTTGGACACTCGTAGTAACACTTGATGATGTTCCAAGTTTAACCTATAGTTTAAAAATATAAATTATAACCTAAGGTTTGATTAATATGACTGATTATGGAGATGATAATTATTATACTATAAGGTTTAGATAGACCCAATAAGATAATAACACTTGTCATGTGTAGGTTTAATGAGAAATTAAGTATTTTTGAGGAATAAGTTTATTAAGAGTAATGTTTGAACATCCTAGGGTCTGCCAGCAGCTTTGAAATCGTTAAAGGACTTAGTCAAGGTTTTTTACTCAATTCAAATTAGGCAGAAAAAGTGTAATTACGTGTATAATATTTCAGCGTATGCCGATATATCGTAGCTCTAGGGGGCGATATTTCGCATTACGGGGATACGAAAAACACGTAGCTTCGCACAACCACCTCGATGAGACTCGGGAGCATCAGTACAGGCAATATATCGCCTAGCATTGGCGATATATCGGCTATGGTGCATGGTTTTCAAACGATTTTGAAACCGAGCTCATTTTAATCCTTAACCTTTTGATAAGTCCAGAATCTTTCAGACCGAGTCTTCAGCCTCTGCTGAATGATTATTCAAATGTTTTTCAATTAAAAAGCCATTATTTTATTCAAGCTAAATGAAGATATTTTCATTCTTGAACTCTATAAATAGGACCTAGTACCCAGCCATTTATTCATTCATCAAGTTGAGTTCAGAGCCTACAAAGCTGCTAGGATTACTTTAGAGTGTTAAACACTTGGGTTAGGGTTATAAGCTTAATCATAATAAGCTTAATAAACATTTGGGAAGTAAGGTTTATAGTATATTTCGGTTCGAGGTGTAGTTTATCCATAGAAGCATTCAAGGTATTCCAAATTCTAGTTCATTTCTGTATTGTTTCCTCAAGATCTTATAGTTTTTCTACTCAAATCCTAACTCATATTCTCTATTCTTGGTTAGGCATCTAAGATCTTGAACGTAAGATTTTGTTGGTAAGTATCTTTTTGATGATATAATTAGTTCTTTTCATCTCTATTCTTTAGTATACTCACCTCTCTATTATGGTTTTTAGGAGTGTTCCAAGGTCCCGATCTTGTTCTCATATCCTGGTTTTCGGTAAGGAAAATAGGGTAGATTTGTATGCTTTTATGTTGTTGATATATGTTTATGTTGTAAGTATGATTTGTTTTTAGTTGTTGGATTGTTTAGATAACAATCACATAATTTTTTTAGATAACAAATAAATAACTTGTTTAGATAACAAGTCCCGATAGTAGATTTCTTGGGCATATGATTGTTGAGATAACAGCCCCATAAATTTATATGACTTGTTTAGATAACTAGCCCTGTAAATTTATGGGCATATGATTGCTTAGCTAGCAAGTCCCAAGAAGTATGATGGCCATTATAATAGATGTTGTATTTATATAGTTATATGAATGTAGTTTACAGTTTTTAGTTTATAGCTTCTAGTTTATGTGTATGTATATGTTTCATGATTGTAGTAGATTTTCCTTGCTGGGCATTAGGCTCATTCCTTTATGTTTTATATGTTCAGGAAAATAGTTATGGCGGCGAGAAAGGTTCTTGGCAGCTTGGGGATGTGTATTGAGGTAGGATGGAATCGGTGGATTGCGCGTACGATTTGAGGATGAAGTTTTTAAGTCTTTTAGTTATGATTTCTATGTATTATTTTTCCGCACTTAACTTTGTAACAAATTTATTTAAGTTATGTTTTGTTTTATTTTCAAAACAATGGGATTTCATATCCTAAGTAAAGTATTTATGTATTTAAACCTTTACTTTACAATTTTAAATAAAGTTATGGTGTTTTCATATGTACGTTTTCTTAAGATTAGTATAGTAGTTATTAATGGTCCAAGGTCTAGAGTAATTGGGTCGTTACAACAATGCTCTCATGCATTAACAAGTTGAGAATCAAGGGAAGAGACATTTCAAGAATTGTCTCTTGCACTAAGTAGGATGTGATGGATTATCAGTGAAGGCTTTTAAACTGACCAATGCTCCAGCGACCTATGTAAGTTCGACAAACAGAGAGTACAGGGATGGTATGGACAAGTTGTATTTAGATTGATCAAGGATGTTTCAGACTACACCTAGTTAGAAGCAGAATGCGAATAGCAACTTCATTGATAGTACCTAGGTTAAGGAAGCACGGTTACATGTAAGGTTCCAAGAGGGGCAAGTTCCGATTTCTCAAGAAGACATTCAACGTCATGTTATGGGAGGTAATGGGATCATGTATGAGGTAATTAAGATGGAAATCATAAGGAAATTGTTAACGGAACGCCTTAGGGGCGAGAAGCACAGTGAAACCAATGGGACACATTGGCTACTACTTGAAGCATCTTCGAGGACAGCCATACCTTGATTGAAGTAATCTAAGAACCTAAAGTCGGTCTGAGTGGATAGTTGCGTAATGAATTTTCAGAAGTTAGAATGAAGATTGATTCACGCATCATGGCATTAGATTTTGTATGTAATGGACTGGTACAGGAGAATGATACGAGAGACCTCATTCTCGCTTAAAGTGTGGAATTACGGTGCAGTATCTTATAAGTTAGGTGCGCCTGAGTGTAGCTAAAAGAGTGATTGTTTGTACCTCAAAGTGGATGAAGGGATAAGGAATTGGATGTCAAGTTGACAGTAATGCCAGTTAGTCACAGTTACACTGAAATAATGACCGGGATTGATTTGGAACTTGCGATTCATTATTGGCAGATATATTTTTACAAATAAAAGTTGAAACACAAAAATAAGATCTTGTAGGAATAGCTAAGGATCCTACCACTTTGGAATAGATGGGTTAGGATATGTAGGTCAGATAAGTGATTTGAAGGATGCTGGCATTGAGGAGGAGATGCGGGATGCATCTTAAATCACTCCTTATGATTGTTGTATTCAGGAAGTTTGAATGGGTGTTGAGGTTACCATCTATATATCGGGAGGCGCACAACCTAATTGTGTTAGTAAAGAAGAGATGATAATCAGAGGTCAGAAAGGCTATTATGACACTAGTGTATCTTGTAGTTAACATAGAGGGATATGATTATGGACCCTAGGGGTGGACCACCTAGGATTACAGATGAGATGAGTGGATGCAAAAGTTGTGATTTGACCTATTGGGTTGACACATCATATATGGTGTGAGTGAGATATCAATAGAGGCAGTGGGTACGAAAATGTATGTACGTCTCCATTGGACATCGAGGTTGATAGTATGTCAGACTGGGACCCATGGAATGAGAGTGACTATGAGTAGGATATTGTGAAACAAGGAACGAGAAATGCTTATTCCAGAAACTGAACCTAAGATCAGGAAGAGTCATGGTTCAGAAATGGCTCCTAAAACTAGTGAAATTATTAAGGATTGTTAAGGCAGGAGTGTTTGCGTTATTACAAGGACATAAGAGTTTGCAAGTCTAGATATAAGAACCTGGAGTTCCAGGATTGAGGGCTTTGTGTCCTCCTACTATTATGATCTAACAAGGATATGATGGTTCAGGAAAGAAAGATGAATTTGACTCTAGATAAGGGTTAATAATTGTGAGGTCCTAATAAGGATTAGACCAAGGGCCTACCGATTGGCCTTACCCCAGCATGGGTGAGGCCCACAAGGTGTTACTGATGCAAATGTTGAAGAAAGGGGTGATGAGTACAACCCCTGAATGGGTGAGAAGACCTTGGAAATTCGGTGAACCTTATCATGTAAGGAAAAGCCAGTGGAAATTCTGGATAAATAGATAAAGTCTTACAGATTAAGACTATCGTTCTTGTGAAAGTGTTGCCAAGAAGTGACGAGGTAAAGGACTTGACCCTGGAGATATGTTCAGGTGTGCAGAATTAGTATCCCGAGATGTTCGACCAAATTTTGAGGACGAAATTTTAATCAGGGGGGTAGTTGTAACGTCCCGAATTTGACATTAAGGCTGAGTGCCTTAATGTAATTCCCTGGATAACCAAGACTGTTACACTGTGTAGTTGAAATAGTGAAAGACTTGCTAGTCAAGTCATTTGAATAAAAACGTGATCCTAAGTTCAACCATCAGATTAGGGTTAAAATATTTTGAACATAATCAATTAAATTTCATTAAAACATATGTTTAAGACATGGGATCCCAAAAACAAGGTACAAGTGATAGTTACAATCCTCAACAATTTTAATACAAACAACAACCATTCTAATGGCAAAATACAAAGTTTAGGCCTCTGTCCCTGTACTTTCCCTCGGCCGTGGTGGTCGAGCAGCTGACTATGTACACTCCGCCCCAAGAGCTCTCCATCTCATGGTTGGTCCATCTTCCCTTTTCCTTTACCTACACCATGTAGCACCCGTGAGCCAAGGCCCAGCAAGAAAACCAGAAACAACAAACACATGTAACAACAAGAATATTCAATTAAGCTTAACTCATTCAAACATAAAACAGGGTAAAAATATTCAACTAATCAATGATAAACACATAATCTCAAGTTCTAAAATAATCAGGGTTGGCGCACTTAGGCTGAGCCCTCAGCTAATCTAGCTGGCCTCGGCTCGCTTAGGCCGAGCCGCGCTCAATACGCTTACCATCAGCCTCGGCTCCCTTAGGTCGGTCATTCATGTATATCACACCAATCTTATAAGCACATAGTACAAGAAATAAAAAATTTGGAATCTTAGTCCCGTTCACAACATGCAAGGGTGTAGTTTTCTTACCTTGAATTCTGAGCGGAAGGTACAGAACGGTCCCGAGCGCGATCCTCAGTCCTGAGCCTTGGTGATAAACCTAGTCACATTGGCCTATGGGTAGCCATCAACTTCTAATCCAAATAAATACTTAGGAGACAAAAAATAACCACCAGGACCTCGATTTCTACTAAACTGGGTAGTAGAAATGTGACGCCCCACGTCACTATGGCTGCTTTCTGGAATGACGACTGGCCCTACAAACCAACACGAGTCTTTTCAACGTGCTTTGTCATCACTCACATGCTTCCTAGGAAAACTTCCCAGGAGGTCACCCATCCCTAGATTACCCCAGGTCAAGCACGCTTAACTTTGGAGTACTCAAGTGATGGGCTACCGAAAAGAAGATGCATCTTGTTGATATAGGTAGTACCCATCAATCCATTTAAGCCCTCTTCAACTGTGTAGTCCCATACCTACACAGTCTTAGAATCATCACGCTTGACCTTCCCCAGGCAGTGTGGGATTGCACAGCTTACCCGGTCTTTCCCCTTACGGATCACTGGATTCTGACTGTCACAAGAAATTATCCCGAGCGCCTAGGTTCGAACCCCCGAGTCTCATCAATTCTAGAAACCAACCTAAGGCAAAAACTCCTAGGCGGGCCACGACCTGACCTTAAGGGTCGCGGCACGCCCCCAAGTCAAAGGCTCAATCCTCAAGCTTCAGGGGGAGGCGGGCCGCGACTTGCCCCCTTAGGGTTGCGGTGTGCCTTCATGTCAGAGAGCCACCCAAGGCCACCTGGGCATGCGGGCCGTGATGCCCTAGAAGTGGGTTGCGACGCGCCCCTACGAACCCAGATTTTCTGGGTTTTCTCCTCCTTCAGCCAAACACAAAACCAAATCCATAATATTTATTCCCACAACCTAAATATCATAACTAAACTTATAAAAACTTCATACTCTTACCAACACCCAAGATCAATTATCAAATCCCCACTCATGCCAACCCAAATTCTTAACACAACTCCAATAGAATTAGAGAATTAGACTAGAATTCTTACCTCCAATTGTAGCCTAGTTCCTCTAGCAGTAACCTTGTACAAATTCATCTTAATCCTTAGATTCCCACAGCTGTTTCCCCTGGTTCCAATCCCTGAATTTAAGTTCCCAAGATTTCCCGCACTGAATTCCTTAGCCTTAACCTTTAATTCAACAAGAACTATTCTAGCATGAGAGAGAGGTAGAAGAGAGAGAGTTTAAGGCTTCTTTGTGTCTAGTGGATTCTGAATTCTTCTAGTACATTAATTGGTATTATTCTCAATAAAAAAATGACCAAAATGCCCCTCTTGAGTTACTTAACCATTTAATTATTCTAAGGGTAACATAGTACATTCTCCTCAGTTCCCACTAATTCCTCAAGTGCTCCTAATATTTACTAATTAATCCCATCGGTCCCACTAATGACCACATGTTTATTCCATATCTAATAAATCCCAAAATATTCTCTAAATTCCCAAAAATACCCCTAGGCTCCCCCCGAGCCAGGTATTAAACCTCTTTGTGATTATTTTGCTAAACCACTCACTTGGAGTGTCTCGAGTCATATACTGAAAATATATCAACATAATAATGTGGTCTCAACAATTATCACATATAATCACAATTAGATAAATTCATCGTAGTGTTCATCGACGGCATCTTAGTATACTCCAAGGATGAAGTAGAGCACTAGGAACATTTGAGGATGATTTTGTCACGACTAAAGGAGCATCAACTCTACGCCAAGTTCAAGAAATGTGAGTTTTGGATTTTGCAAGTGGCATTCCTCAGGCACATTATATCCAAGGACGGAGTTGCAGTAGACCCATAAAAGGTAGAGGTCGTGAAGGATTGGAAAAAACCAAAGAACGCATTCGAAGTAAGGAGCTTTCTGGGATTAGCTAGTTATTATAGGAGGTTCGTAGAGGGATTTTCTAAGATAGCCACTTCGCTCAACAACCTGACCCGGAAACAACAAAGATTCAACTGGAATGATAGATGTGAAGAAAGCTTCCAGTTGCTTAAGGACAAGCTGTGCTCAGCACCAGTACTCTGTGTACCGACACCCAACGATAAGTTCGTAGTCTACTACGATGCATCGAAGCAAGGGTTGGGTTCCATGCTGATGCAAAATGAAAAGGTGATTGCCTACGCCTTAAGGCAGCTGAAGGAGTACGACCAACGTTATCCAACGCATGATATGGAGTTGGCAGAAATGGTCTTTGCGTTGAAAAGGTGGCGCCATTATCTTTACGAAGAACGGTGCGAGATTTATACGGACCACAAAAGTCTAAAGTACTTCTTTACTCATAAGGACCTTAACATGAGGCAGCGCAGGTGGTTAGATCTAGTGAAGGATTACGACTGCGAAATCCTATACCACCCGGGAAAGGCAAACGTAGTTGCCGATGCGCTAAGTAGGAAAAGTTATGGAAGTTTAGCAGCTTTAGCAAGAATAGAAAAGTCGCTGCAGCAGGAACTGATCAATGTCGGGATAGAGGTAGTTATCGGCAAGCTGTCTAATTTGTCTATCCAATCAAATCTGCTAAAAGATATACGGATTGGACAAGTGCATGACGACACACTAGCGACACATATGGATGCAGTCAGAGAAGGCAAGGCCACAGATTTCTCAATATCAAGTTAAGGATTATCGAGATATAAGGCTCGGGTATGCGTGCCAAATGATCAAGGGATTAATATGGTGATTCTAGAAGAAGCACACAATACCCCGTACTCAGTTCACCCAGGGTCGAACAAGATGACTCACGACATCAAGGCAATATATTGGTGGTCGGAGATGAAGAAGGACATAGCGGAGTTTGTGTCTAAGTGTCTAGTATGCCAGCAAGTGAAAGCAGAACATCAGCGGCCTACAGGCTTATTGCAACCACTTAGCGTACCAGAATTGAAATGGGATGATATAGCTATGGATTTTGTGATGGGTTTGCCACAAACAAATAAGCAGCAAGATTCGGCTTGGGTAGTAATAGATAGACTAACCAAGTCCGCTCATTTCCTGCCTGTTAAGACTTCATACACGGCAAACCAATATGTAGACATCTATGTCCAAGAGATAGTAAGGTTACATGGAATCCCCAAGACAATAGTATCAGATAGAGGATCTGTGTTTACATCGAGATTTTGGGGAAATTTACAGCAAGCCATGGGTACTAAGTTAAGTCTTAGTACAGCTTTTCATCCTCAGACAGACGGGCAGTGTGAGCGTACGATTCAGATTTTAGAGGATATGCTACGTGTGTACTTGATTTCGAAGGATCATGGAATATATACTTGTCGTTGATAGAGTTCTCCTACAACAATAGCTACCAGTCAATGATTTGGATGGCACCTTATGAGTTGCTATATGGAAGAAGGTGCCGATCACCGTTGCACTAGGACGAGGTAGGAGAAAGGCAGCTTCTCAGTCCTGAAGCTGTTAGAAAAGCTCAAGAAGCAGTAACGCTAATTAGACAGCGTATGCTTGCTACTCAAAGCCGTTAGAAAAGCTATGCAGATGCCAAGCGACGCAATGTGGAATTAAAAGTCGGAGATCAAGCCTTCCTGAAGATATCTCCTATGAAAGGTGTAAAGCGGTTTGGGAAGAAAGGCAAACTTAGTCCCCAATTTATAGGTCCTTTTGAGATATTTGACAAAGTGGGAGCGGTTGCGTATAGACTAGCCCTACCGCCAGCTCTAGTAGATAGTCACAACGTGTTCCACATCTCAATGCTACGCAAGTATGTGTCAGACCCATCTCACGTCCTCAAGTACGATACGATAGAACTCCAGAAAGACTTGAGTTACGAGGAACGACCGGTTAGCATCCTAGATAGAGAGATGAAGCAGTTACAGTCCAAGAGTATTCCAATAGTCAAATTCCTATGGAGTAATAGTTCAGAACGAGAGGCAACGTGGGAGTTGGAGGAGGACATGCAAGGCCGGTATCCGGATTTATTTGGTAAGTAAATTTTGAGGAAGAAATTCTTTTTAGTAGGGGAGAATTGTAGAGTCTAAGAACTTTACTTAGCTATTTAGATAGTAGTAGTAATAGTAATAGCTAGTAATAGTTGTAGTATTTTTATGACCGTGGATTTTAGGTTCAAGCCGGGATTTAGTTGGACACTCGTAGTAACACTTGTAGATTTTCTAAGTTTAACATATAGTTTAAGAATATTATTATAACCTAAGGTTTGATTAATATGACTTATTATGGAGATGATAATTATTATACTATAAGGTTTAGATAGACCCAATAAGATAATAACACCTGTCATGTGTAGGTTTAATGAGAAATTAAGTATTTTTTAGGAATAAGTTTATTAAGAGTAATATTTGAACATCCTAGGGTCTGCCAGCAGCTTTGAAATCGTTAAAGGACTTAGTCAATGTTGTTTACTCAATTCAAATTAGGCTGAAAAAGTGTAATTACGTGTATAATATTTCAGCGTATGCTGATATATCGCAGCTCTAGGGGGCGATACATCGCCATATGGGGATATGAAAAACACGTAGCTTCGCACGACCACCTCGACGAGCCTCGGGAGCATTAGTACATGCGATATATGGCCTAACATGGGCGATATATCGGCTGTGGTGCATGGTTTTAAACGATATTGAAACCAAGCTCATTTTAATCCTTATCCTCTTGATAAGTCCAGAATCTTTCTGACCGAGTCTTCAGCCTCTGCTGAACGATTATTCAAATGTTTTTCAATTAAAAATCCATTATTTTATTCAAGCTAACTGAAGATATTTTTATTCTTGAACTCTATAAATAGGACCTAGTACTTAGCCATTTCTTCATTTATCAAGCTGAGTTCAAAGCCTACAAGCTACTAGGATTACTTTAGAGTGTAAACACTTGGGTTGGGGTTATAAGCTTAATCATAATAAGCTTAATAAACATTTGGGAAGTAAGGTTTCAATTATATTTCGGTTCGAGGTGTAGTTTTGTCATAGAAGCATTCAAGGTATTCCAAATTCTAGTTCATTTCTGTATTGTTTCCTTAAGATCTTATAGTTTTTCTACTCAAATCCTAACTCATATTCTCTATTCTTGGTTAGGCATCTAAGATCTTTAACGTAAGATTTTGTTGGTAAGTATCTTTTCGATGGTGTAGTTAGTTCTTTTCATCTCTATTCTTTAGTATACTCACCTCTCTATTATGGTTTTTAGGGGTGTTCCAAGGTCCCGATCTTGTTCTTATATCCTGGTTATCGATAAGGAAAATAAGGTAGATTTGTATGCTTTTATGTTGTTGATATATGTTTATGTTGTAAGTAGGATTTGTTTTTAGTTGTTGGATTGTTTAGATAACAATCACATAATTTGTTTCGATAACAAATAAATAACTTGTTTAGATAACAAGTCCCGATAGTAGATTTCTTGGGCATATGATTGTTTAGATAATAACCCCATAAATTTATATGACTTGTTTAGATAACTAGCCCCGTAAATTTATGGGCATATGATTGCTTAGCTAGCAAGTCCCAAGAAGTATGATGGCCATTATAATAGATGTTGTATTTATATAGTTATATGATTGTAGTTTACAGTTTTTACTTTATAGCTTATAGTTTATGTGTATGTGTATGTTTCATGATTGTAGTGGATTTTCCTTGCTGGGCATTAGGCTCATTCCTTTATGTTTTATATGCGCAGGAAAATAGTTATGGCGGCGGAAAGGTTCTTGGCAACTTGGGGATGTGTATTGAGGCAGGATGGAATCGGTGGATTGCGCGTATGATTTGAGGATGAAGTTTTTAAGTCTTTTAGTTATGATTTCTATGTATTATTTTTGCGCACTTAACTTTGTAACCAATTTATTTAAGTTATGTTTTGTTTTTTTTTTAAAAATAATGGGATCCCATATCCTAAGTGAGATTTTTATGTATTTAAGCATTTACTTTACAGTTTTAAATAAAGTTATGGTGTTTTCATATGTACATTTTCTTAAGACTAGTATAGTAGTTATTAATGGTCCAAGGTCTAGAATAGTTGGGTCGTTACAAAAATTCCCCACCAAAACTCAGCTCAAATTCCACAACAATACCAAGAACTAGAAACTGAAAAACTACCCTGAACCTTACCTCAAATGGATGGATTGCTCTGCCAATTCCTCAAACGAGAACAGGGATCCTAGCCTCAAGCTCTTGCCCAAACTCTTCCTGATTTTCTGCCCCAAAAGACCTCAAAAGATGGTGAAGAAGAGCTTAAACGGAGAGAGAGCAAAAAGACTTCCAATTCTCTTTTTCCTTCTCTTCTTTCTTTTCTTTCCTTCAGAATTCCAGCCCTTTCTACACAATCCACTAAGTACAAAGCCTAATAACATTTATCCTTTATAAGCCAAATGACCACAATACCCTCCCATAAATCCTAAGCCTTTTAATCCACCTAAGGGCATTTTGGTCATTTCACCCAATTCCCGCTAATTCCTCGAGTGTCTCTAATATTTACCGCTTACTTCCCAACAGCTAACTAATCACCAACTATATTCCTCAATGTCACAATTAAGCCCAATATATTCTCTAAATTCCCAGAAATACCCCTAGGCTCGCCCCGAGCTGGGCATAAATCCCCGATGTGATTTTTTCACTAAGCCGCTCACTGGGATCGCCTCGAGTCACGGATTACAAATATATCCACATAATAATGTGGTCTCGAAAATTTATCACATATATATACAGTTATGCCCTCAACAGGCCAAAATTACTATTATGCCCTTCTAACCTAGTCAGGGCCTACATGCATACTAATACACATAGTCATGCATCTCAGATATTCAAATAATCATATAACATGCTTTTAATCATTAAATCACATATAATCCAGTTATGCCCTCTCGACACACTAATCAAGGCCCTTAATCCCTATTAGTAAATTTGGGTCATTACAACTATCCCCTCCTAATGAGAATTTCGTCCTCGAAATTTACCTGAATAACTCGGGATACTGATCCCACATCGTTGTCTCAAGCTCCCAGGTCACTTCCTCGACCCTAGTATTCCTCCACAATACCTTAATAAGAGGAATCGTCTTATTCCGTAGTACTTTGTTTTTCTGATCCAAGATTTGGACCGGTTGCTCCTCATAAGCCAAATCTGTCTACAATTCCAAGTCTTCATATCTCAACACATGAGTCGCATCAGAGATGTACTTCCGGAGCATAGAAACAAGGAATACGTCATGGACTCCTGACAACGATGGTGTCTAGGCTAACCTATAAGCCACCTGACCGGTCCTTTCTAGGATCTCAAAGGTCCAATGAACCTAGGGCTTAGCTTGCCCTTCTTACCAAACCTCCTTACCCCTTGCAATGGTGAAACTTGGAGAAACACGTGGTCCCCAACCTGGATCTCCACGTCCCTACGCTTGGGATCAGTGTAGCTTTTCTGTCTACTCTGTGAGATGAGCATCCTAGCTCTAATCTTCTCTATAACTTCATTTGTCCTCTGAACCATATCTGGCCCCAAATACTTCCTCTCACCCATCTCATCCCAATGAATGGGTGATCTGCACTTCCTCCCATATAACATCTCGTAGGGAGCCACTCCAATTGTTGACTGGTAACTGTTATTATATGAAAATTCAATCAAGGGGAGATACTTACTCCATGATCCCTTGAAGCCAATCACACACGCTCTGAGCATATCCTCCAACACCTGAATCATCCTCTTAGACTGTCCATCGGTTTGAGGATGAAAGGTTGTGCTGAACTTCAACTGAGTCCCCATAGCCTTCTGCAAACCACCTCAAAATTTGAAAGTAAAGATGGGATCCCGGTCTGACATTATAGACTTAGGAACCCCATGGAGATGTACGATCTCCCTCACATACAACTCAGCATACTGATCCACAGTATATGTTGACTTCACTGGAAGAAAATGGGCTGACTTGGTGTATCTGTCCACTATCACCCATACCGAGTCATTAAGTCCTACAGTTCTGGGTAAACCTCCCACAAAATCCATCGTAATGTCCTCCCATTTCTACTCGGGAATACCCAAAGGCTGAAGCAACCCTGCCGGTCGCTGATGCTCAGCTTTCACATGCTAATAGATTAAGCATCTGGCTACGTACTCCACCACATCCTTCTTCATCCCGGGCCACCATTATAACATCCATAGATCTTGGTACATCTTCGTGGTACCCGGATGAAGTGAGTACGGCGTCATATGAGACTCATCCAGTATCTCTCGTCTGATCCCCTCATCAGCTAGAACACAACCGCCCCTGATACCAAAGTAAACCAACCTCAGAAATAGAATAGTCCTTAGCTACTCCCGCTAAGACATTCTCTCCGACCTCCTGTAATGGAGCGTCTACCAACTGTCCCTCTTTAATCCGCTCTAGCAGGGTCGACTGCAGAGTAATATTTGCCAACCGGCCCACCACCAATTCTATCCCTGCTCTGACCATCTCATCAGCTAGCTCTCTCGAGATCTGGGTGGAACTGTACAACTGACCTGGGCCTCTCCGGCTCAATGCATCTGCCACTACGTTGGCTTTCGCCGAATGATAAAGAATATCACAATCATAATCTTTAACCAACTCTAGCCAATGCCTCTGTCTCATGTTCAGGTCCTTCTGTGTGAAGAAATACTTCATAATCTTATGGTCAGTGTACACCTCACACTTCTCCCCATATAGATAATGTCGCCAAATCTTAAGTGCGAATACCACCACTGCTAACTCCAAATCATGGGTAGGATACCGCTGCTCATACTCCTTCAACTGTCGTGATGCATAAGCTATGACCTTCTCATTCTGCATCAACACACAGCCTAAACCCAACCTCGATGCATCGCAATAGACCACAAACTTCCCTTCCCCCGAAGTAAGACTCAACACAGGCGCAAAAATAAGTCGTCGCTTCAGCTCCTGGAAACTGTCTTCACACTTGTCTGACCAAATAAACTTCAAATTCTTCCGTGTCAATTTTGTCATTGGTGCCGCTCTCTACGAGAAGCCTTCCACAAACCGTCTGTAATAACCCGCTAGACCAAGAAAACTCCACACCTCCGAGGCGTTCCTTGGCCTCAGCCAATCCCTAACTGCCTCTACCTTACATGGACCACCTTAATCCCATCTGCGCCCACGATATGTCCAAGGAATGTCACTTCTGGTAACCAAAATTCACATTTCTTAAACTTGGTGTACAGCTGATGCTCCCTCAACCTCTGGAAAACCTATCGAAGATGAATCTCATGCTCTGCCTCTGAACTGGAGTACACCAAGATGTCATCGATGAAGACAATAATGAACTGATCTAGAAAGTCCTTGAACACCCTGTTCATCAGGTCCATGAAGGCTGCTGGGGCATTGGTCAAACCAAACAACATGACCAGAAACTCATAGTGCCCGTACCTCGTTCAAAGGCTGTCTTCGGTATGTCCTCGTCCTTGATCCTCAGCTGGTGATAACCAGATCGAAGATCAATCTTTGAGAACACCGTCTTACCCTGCAGCTGATCGAACAAGTCGTCAATCCTTGGCAGGGGGTACTTATTCTTGATAGTCAACTTGTTCAATTCCCTGTAGTCTATACACATTCTTAAAGTCACGTCCTTCTTCTTCACAAATAGAACTAGAGCACCCCACGGCGAGTAGCTAGGCCTGATAAACCCCAAATCCAGAATCTTCTGCAACTGTATCTTCAATTCTTTCAATTTTGTTGGTGGTATCCTATATGGTGCCCTTGACACTGTCTCTGTTCCCGGCACCAACTCAATGACAAACTGAATCTCTCTACGTGGTGGCAACCCCGGCAAGTCCTCAGGGAACACATCCAAGAACTCGCAAACCAATCTGGTCTCTTCCGGTCCTACTGGCGATACCCTGGTGGTATCCACCACACTAGCTAGAAAACCTATACACCCTCCTTATAAGAGATCTCTGGCTCTCAGCACTGATATCCTTGGTACACGGGGTCCATGCACCGCTCCCACAAAAACAAAGGGATCCTCGCCATCCGGCTCAAAAGTCACCATCTTCTTCCTGCAGTCAATAGTAGCTCCATATCTAACCAAGCAATCCATACCAATAATCATATCAAAGTCCTCCATACTCAGCTCAATCAAATCTACTGACAACTCTCTACCATCAATTATCACTATCAGTGCTCTAATCCATCTCCTAGATACTACCAGTTCCCCTGTTGGCAAAATAGTCCCAAACCCTGAAGTACAATACTCACTAGGTATACACAGTCTATCAATCACCTTACTAGAAACAAACGAATGTGTAGCACCAGAGTCAATCAATACAGTAAAAGGAGAGCCAACGCTAGAAAGTTGACCTGTCACTACCGAGGGGCTAGCCCCGGCCTCCTCCTGCATCACAGTGAACGCTCGAGCTGGAGTCAAGCTGACCACCTTCCCCGCATCTCCCTTCTTCATTATCGGGCAGTCTTTCTTGAGGTGTCCCACCACCCCGCACACATAACAGGCCTTAGCCCAACATTTGCCCGGATGGCGTCTTATGCACCTCGTGCATTTAGGATAAGTCCTCCATGCATCATCGCCTCCCTGACGGCCACCCTGAGCACTCCGACCTCTCCTATCAAGACCAGGAGCAATCGAAGCATCAGGAGTCTTCCTCTTCAAATCACTGGGGCCTCTGCCCCTACCAGAACCTGAATATGGAGGCACCGCCCTGCAGCCCTCCCGCCTTACTGCAGTCTCCCTCCATATCTTATTTTTTGCTTCCTCAGTGGTAAGAGCCTTTTCCATAGCCTGGGCATAAGTTGTCCTTCTAGGTACTGATGTAATTCTCACATCTCGGGCTATCATAGCATTAAGCCCTCTAATGAATCTGTCCTGCCTAGCTACGTCGGTAGGCACAAGATCTGGTGCAAATTTTGCAAGTCTATCAAACTTGAGGGCATATTCTGTAACTGTCATGCTGCCCTGAACCAGCCCCACGAACTTATTTATCTTCGCTGCCCTGATGGCAACATTATAGTACTTCTGACTAAATAGGTCCTTAAATCCTTCCCAAGTTAAAGCAGTAACATCCCTGGTCTGTGATGCCACCTCCCACTAGATTCGGACATCCTCTCTCAGCATATATGTGGCACAGACCACTCTGTCATAACCCTCTACCCTCATAAAGTCCAGGATGGTAGTAATCATGGTCATCCACTGCTCGGCCTTTAGTGGATCTGGTCCTCCCTCAAAGATCGGGGGCTGCTGTTTCCTGAACTGCTCATGCAATGGCTCCCATCTATTCCTAACCTCTACCAGCTGTACAATAAGTACCACTGTAGGTGGCACAATAGGAATAACACTCCCTGATGGAGCCTGCTGTCGCAGAAACTGGATCTGTTCATCTTGGCTTTATAGTCGAGCATGCATGTCTGCCATAGCTGCTGCCAGTTCTGAGGGACTGGCAGTGGGGTCTGGCCCTGATCATCATCTCTAGTCTCAGACCTGTCGGCTAGTCGCGTAGATTTTCTTGGACGCATGATTATCCAAGTCAATCTACAATCAACGACTCGACAATCAGACTATGATGACAGGGTAATAATCCTTCCATAATCCACCATCAGAACCCCAAACATTCGCAAGCAATCAAGATATAGGAATTTATCCAAATATTCATCCATATATTCATTCACATGCATAGCAGTGCTGATAAGCACGCCTCAATATCATCATGCAATAGTCAAGGGCCAGGCCCTATCAGTATATCATGCTCCCTATTAATCAGGCAGATATCAACAATCATATCTCATTCAAATCATTTAAGCACATAGTCATGTATACACAATTTAACAAACCCTGAGTCGAGCTTGGCTTTCGCGGTGAATGTACATGTCCAGCCAGTCTTCAGGAACCCTTAAACCTAGGACGCTCTGATACCAAGTTTTAACGCCCTGGATAGCCAAGACTTGCTAATCAAGTCATTTAGTTAGAAACGTGCTACTGAAACTATAGTTGAGCTAGGGTTAAAAGATTTTGGTTTCAAAAGCCGCATTTCTTTTAACTAAACATTTTCTTTTTTACATGGGATCCTAAAAGCAGTAATTAAAGACTGTTTACAAAAGATCCAAGATTTAAATACAGTGATTAGCCATTCTAAGGCAAAACAGATGAATAAGCATTTCTCGTCCTGTTCCACTCCTTGGTCGTGGCGACCAAACAGCTGACTATGTACATTCAGCCCCGCAGCTCTCCATCTCAGGTTTGTTCCAACTTGCCTTTGCCTTTACCTGCACCACGTAGCACCCGTGAGCCAAGGCCCAGCAAGAAAACACAATAACAAAGCACAATCAATCAACAGACAATCAGATATCTCATACTGCATAAGCATGTACTCAATAGTTTAAGCATTCATGTTATCCAAGTATTCAGCATACCAAGTATATCATTCCATATCAATAAATCCACATATGATAACTAGGGTTAATGCCCTTAGGCCACACCCTCTATTTATCCCACTGACTCCGGCCCGCTTAAACCGAGCTTAGTGAATATTAAGCTGTCCTCGGCTACCAGTGGCCGAGCCGCGCCCTGTGCGCAAATATAATTTATTGCGTAATACCATGTATGACATTATACAGTTATCGGGAGCACTTAGTCCCATCACAAACACATAATCGGGTGCAGTTTTCTTACCTTTAGATTTGCTATCTTCGTTCAATTGATCCTCAAGCACGATCCCTCTTGAGCCCTAGTCCACACCTAGTCACAACCATATATTAGAATCATCACCAAAACTCAAGTCCAAAACCTAGCCTCGGGACCAATCCCGAGTCCTCGGGAAGCCCTAATTACACCAAACGAGGTGGTGGAATCGAACCCCGAACCCCCGGCCCAAAACCCTTGAAAATAACCCAAAAACCCTTTTCTAGAAACAGGGTAGCGCTACAGCGCTACAAACAGAGCCTAAAACGCCCCAGAAAACATGGCCTAGCACTACAGCGACCAGTGACTAGGGCTGTAGCGTTAGTCACAGCACAACAACTCCTGCATTTTTCCTCCTTCGATTTTCCCCGAGCCAAACCTTACCAAAACTCTTCCAAACTTCAACAAAACATAAAAATAAGCCTACCAACATCCTCCACTCATCCCAAGCATCCCAAACACACATAACCCAATCACATGCACCCTTAAACAAAGAATTCACCATAGCTGAACCTAAATTTCATAAACTCAACAAAACAGCAATTGAAACCACAGAACTTAAACTAGAATTCCTTACCTTTGCTGGATGAGCTTAGCCTAGGTTATCTTCCTCACCAGCTTGGCCTTCACCTCCTCAAATCTCAGCTTCAACTTCCCTAAAATTCTCCATCAAAACTCAGCTCAAATTCCACAACAATACCAAGAACTAGAAACTGAAAAACTACCCTGAACCTTACGTCAAATGGATGGATTGCTCTGCCAATTCCTCAAACCAGAACAGGGATCCTAATCTCAAGCTCTTGCCCAAACTCTTCCTGAGTTTCTGCCCCAAAAGACCTCAAGAGATGGTGAAGAAGAGCTTACACCGAGAGAGAGAAAAAAGACTTCCAATTCTTTTTTTCCTTCTCTTATTTCTTTTCTTTCCTTCAGAATTCCAGCCCTTTCTACACAATCTACTAAGTATAAATCCTAATAACATTTATCCTTTATAAGATAAATGACCACAATACCCTCCCATAAATCCTAAGCCTTTTAATCCACCTAAGGACATTTTGGTCATTTCACCCAATTCCCGCTAATTCCTCGAGTGTCTCTAATATTTACCACTTACTTCCCAACAGCTAACTAATCACCAACTATATTCCTCAATGTCACAATTGACCCCAATATATTCTCTAAATTCCCATAAATACCCCAGGCTCGCCCCGAGCTGGGTATAATTCCACGCCGTGACTTTTTCGCTAAGACGCTCACTGGGATCGCCTCGAGTCACGGATTATAAATATATCCACATAATAATGTGGCTCGACAATTTATCACATATATATACAGTTATGCCCTCAATGGGCCAAAATTATGATTATGCCCTTCTAAACTAGTCAGGGTCTACATGCATACTAATACACATAGTCATGCATCTCAGATATTCAAATAATCATATAACATGCTTTTAATCATTAAATCACATATAATCCAGTTATACCCTCCCGGCACACTAATCAAGGCCCTTAAGCTCTATTAGTAAATTTGGGTCATTACACTTTACCTTCTGCAATTCAACCCCAAGCCTTATGCTTTGAATCCCCAATCTTTAAATTCTCTACCCTTGCCCCAAAATCAAGCTAAGAATGAAAGAGAAAAGGAACAATCGAGAGAGAGAGAGAGCTACAAGTGTGATGCTCTATTTTTTTTCCTTCACCTAATGGTAAGGGTGACTAAGTCACTAAATTGGTGCAAAATACCTTAAATGCCCCTAAGGCCAATTCCCCACTCCAAGCCCCTCAAGAGAAACTTAATATTTTACCACCTTTCCTATTAATCATAATAAATGTCACTTAATTCCTGCTACCTCTAATATCCTCAAATAATTACCAAATAATTTTCCATTACCCGCTCAATCCCGATAATGTAATAAGTACCAAATTACCCCTAGGCTCACGTCGAGCCCGATATTTGACCTTGATATGACTAAACCGCTAACTTGCTCCCTAGGATCACTTCGTGCCGTGTAACCCAAATTTATTTACCTAATAATGTGGTCTCACACATATATTACATATATGCACACAAATATAAAAATGTACCTTCAACTGGCCAAAATTACGAATATTCCCTTCTAATAAGAAACGGGGCCAGATGCATGCAAATACAACCATATCATAATAAAACTCACATAATCATGAAAATAATCATTTAGTAACACAATTAACCAACTATATCCCTCCTGGCCCCCTAATCAAGGCAGTAAGCCACATTAGGGAATTCAGGACGTTACAACTATCCCCCTTTACAGAAATTTCACCCTTGAAATTTTACCTCAACAGCTCAGGATACTGACTCTGCATATCTGACTCCAGCTCCCAGGTCGCTTCCTCAGCCTTGCTATTCCTCCATAATACCTTAACCAAAGGTATAGTTTTGTTTCTTAGGACCTTGTCCTTCCTATCCAGTATCTGAACTGGTTGTTCCTCATAGGAGAGATATTTCTCAAGCTCTAGATCCTTGTAACTCAACACATGAGTCGCGTCTGACACATATTTTTGAAGGGCCGAAATATGAAATATATTGTGTACGGCCGACACTGTTGGTTGTAAATCTAACTTATAGGCCACTTGACCAATCCTTTCTTGGATCTCAAATGGCCCTATAAATCTAGGGCCTAGCTTGCCCTTCTTCCCAAATCTTCTCACCCCTTTCCATGGTGAGACTCTAAGGAAGACATAGTCTCCCACTTGGAACTCTACGTTCCTACATTTGGGATCAGCATAACTTTTTTGTCTACTTTGAGAAGTGAGCATCCGAGCTCTGATCTTCTCAATAGTCTCATTGGTCCTCTAAACTGCCTTAGGATCCAAGTATCTCATTTCTTCTGTCTCATCCCAATGAATGGGAGATCTGCATTTCCTACCGTACAACATCTCATAAGGAGCCACCCCAATGGTCGACTGATAGCTATTATTGTAGGAAAAATCTATAAAAGGCAGATACTTACTTCAGGACCCATCAAAGTTCAGCACACATGCTCCCAACATGTCCTCTAATATTTGAATTGTCCTATCAGATTGTCCATCTGTATGAGGATGATAAGAAGTATTGAACTTTAACTGTGTACCCATGGCCCTCTGCAAACTTCCCTAAAACTTGGAAGTAAATGTGGGGTCCCAATCTGACACGATCGACCTCGAATCTCCATGAAGGCACACTATCTCTTTCACATAGAGATATGCATACTAGTCAACTGAATCATGTTGACCCACCGTCCTGGGTAACCCCACCATAAAATCCATCGTGATGTCCTCTTATTTCCACTCTGGGATGTCTAGAGGCTATGATAGCCCTGCTGGCCTCTGATGCTCAGCCTTGACCTGTTGACATGTCAAGCACTTAGCCACATATTCTATCACATCCCTCTTCATCCCAAGCCACCAATACAATGATCCCACATCCTGATACATCTTCATGATTCCTCGATTCAAAGAGTAAGGAGTAGTATGAGATTCAGCCAGAATCTCCCACCTGATAACAGTGTCCATCGAAACACAGATCTGACCCTTGTATCTCAACAAGCCTATATCTAACATTGTATAGTCCCTAGACACTCCAGCTAGGATGTCCTCCCTGATCTTTTTCAGTTGTGGATCACCTAACTGACCTTCCTTTATTCTCTCTAATAGTGTAGACTGTAGCGTAATGTTGGCCAACTGGCCCACCAACAGGCTATACCAACTCTGGTCATATCCTCTGCCAACTCTTTGGATATTTGTTTCCCAATGTATATCTGTCTCGGACCCTTCCAGCTTAAGGCATCTGCCACCATGTTGGCCTTCCCTAGATGATACATGATTTCACAATCATAATCCTTCACCAACTCTAGCCAATGTCTCTGTCTCATGTTCAGATCTTTCTATGTGAAAAAGTACTTCAGGTTCTTATGGTCAGTGTATATCTCACACTTCTCCCCATAAAGGTAATGCCTCCATACCTTTAGTGAAAAGACCACTACTGCCAACTCTAGATCATGAGTGGGGTATCTTTAATCATACTCTTTCAACTAATGTGATGCATAGGGAATCGCCTTTCTTGACTGCATAAAAACTTCTCCTAATATGTTGGAAGACTAAGAACTAGAGCTGTGATCAATCGCTACTTCAACTCCTAGAAGTTGTTCTCACACTTATCTGACCATGCAAACTTCTGATTCTTGCGTGTCAATTCAGTAAATAAAGTGGCAATTTTTGAGATCCCTTCCACAAAACGTCTGTAGTAACCTGCCAATCCAAGGAAGCTTCTGATCTCTGAGGCATTCCTTGGCCTTGGCCAATCTCTGACTGCCACAATCTTGGCAGAGTCCACCTTGATCCCATCTCTACTGATAATATGACCAAGGAAAGTTACCTGAGGTAACCAGAACTCGCACTTCTTGAACTTTGCAAACAATATGTGTTCCCTCAGTCTCTGTGGAACCAACCTCAAATGTTGCTCATGTTTTGACTCTGACTTAGAATAAACCACAATATCGTCGAAGAAGATGATCACAAATTAGTCTAGGTAATCTTTGAACATCTTGCTCATCAGATCCATAAAAGCAGATGGGGCATTAGTCAACCCAAAGGACATGACTAAGAACTCATAATGCTGATACCTGGTGCGAAAAGCAGTCTTTTTTATATCTCCCTCCTTGATCCTTAGCTGGTGATAACCAGATCGAAGATCTATATTTGAGAATACCATTTTACCCTGCAACTGATCAAACAGATCATCTATCCTTGGCAGAGGATACTTGTTCTTAATTTTCAACTTATTCAGTTCTTTGTAGTCAATACACATTCTCAAAGAACCATCCTTCTTCTTTACAAACAGGACTGGTGCACCCCATGGTGAGAAACTGGGTCTAATAAAATCCAAGTCTAATAGCTCCTACAGTTGTACCTTTAATTATTTAAACTCCATTGGGGCCATTCTATAAGGTGCCCTAGATACTAGCTCTGTTCCTGGTGCCAGTTCAATAACAAATTCAATCTCTTTGTGTGGTGGCAACCCTAGTAAATCCTCAAGAAACACATCCAGAAATTCACAAACTAATCTAGTCTCCTCTGGTCCCACTGGCATGATCTGAGTGGTATCTACCACACTGGCTAAGAATCCAATGCAACCACCTTGCAATAAATCTCTAGACTTCAATACAGATATCATTGGTACACGGGGTCCATGCACAGTGCCAACAAATACAAAAGGATCCTCACCTTCAGGCTCAAAGGTTACCATCTTCCTTCTGCAATCTATGGTTGCCCTATACTTCACTAACCAGTCCATACCCAAAATCATGTCAAAGTCGGTCATAACTAACTCTGTCAAATCAACTGATAACTCTCTGTCCTGAACTGTCACTGGCAATGATCTGACCCATCTTCTGGATACTTCCAAATCCCCAGTGGGCAATAAGGTCTTGAACCCCATAGCATAATAATCATATGGTCTACACAATCTATTAATAATTATACTAGCAACAAAAGAATGTGTAGCACCAGAATCAATCAAAACAGTATAAGGGGTTCCAACACTAAAAAGCTGACCAGTGACTACTGAGGGACAAGTCTCGGCTTCTGCCTGTGTCAATACGAACACTCGAGCTGGGGCCGAGCCGTCCGCCTTTCCTATTTCGTCATTTCTTGCCTTCGGTCAATCTTTCTTTAAATGTCCCACTATCATGCATAAAAAGTAGGCCTTTGCCTGACACTCCCCTATATGGTGCCTCTTGCATCTGGCACATTCAGGAAAAGTCCTCCAGCCATCATTGTCGCCCTTGCAGCCTATTGTAATACCATGTGGTCTCCTGTCAGGGCCTGGAGCTGGAAAGGTATCCAAAGCCTTCCTTTTTTGATCACTAGAGCCTCCACCCCTACCTGAACTCACAAATTGAGGTCCCACCCTCCTAGTATCTCTCTTGGACGTGTTCTCACGCTAAATTTAGTTTTCTGCGCTCTCAATGGTGAGCGCCTTTTCAACAATATGTGCATAGGTAGTCACCCTCAGCACAGTGGTAATGTGAACATCCCTGGCTATCATAGGTTGTAGCCCTTAGAGAAACCTCTCCCTTCTGGTCCCATCAGTGGGCACTAGTTCGCCGACAACCTTTTCCAGTCTATCAAATTTCATGGCATATTCAGTCACTGATGAGTTTGGTAGAAGTAATCTGCTGAACTCTACAGCCTTTGCTACCCTGATGACATCATTGTTATATTTTTCACTAAACAGATTCTGAAACTCTTCCCAATCCAGGGCATTAACATTTCTAGTCTAGGATATCACTTCCCACCAAATTTGGGCATCCTCCCGAAACATATATGTGGCATAAGCCACCCTCTCATTACTAACCACCCTCATAAAGTCTAGGATGGTGGTAACCATACTCATCCACTATTCGACCTTAGCTGGATCTGCACTACCCTCAAAGACTGGAGGGTGCTGTTTCCTGAACCTTTCATAAAGAGGTTCCCATTTATTCCCAGCCTTTGGAGAAATGCTCCCTGCAGGAACATGTTGTTGTCTCAGGAGGTGGATTTCATCTTCCTACCTCAATACCCTAGCTTGCAAATCAGCAAGCACCTGCTGCCATTTCTCATGAGCTGACGGTGGGGTCTGACCCTGTCTATCATTCTGGCCCTGATTTCCCTGGCCAGCTGATGATTCAATCTGCCTTGGAAGAATACTTCCAAGCTTATACCTTGCTGCAATAATCAATTCGGCCAGTTAGGTAGTGATAACTAAACTTCTTGCTGCCTCACAGTCCAAGATCAAGCATATAATCAATCACATTAAACAGTCATGCTAATAAGCATGTCGATTCATATTCATATTCAGGTATGGTGCTAATAAGCACAATCTGATATCTATAATAATTAACAATGCTTATAAGCATGTTCTAGCATACATATATCTATGACAGTGCTAATAAGTGTGTCCTGACCTACATATCCATATTACATCGCTAATAAGCAGTTCCATTGCATTCACAATCAATATCAGTGCTAATAAGCACGTTCTGTTTAAATCATGCAGCAGTCAAGGGCCAGGCCCTATCAGTATAACTCACGCTACCTAATAAGGCATGCAGATAAAGCATTTATATCATATTTAAGCAGTTAAACACATAACCACATAAATAGTTGCCAAACCCTAAGTCGAGCATGTCTTTAGTGGCGAGTGTACTTGCCCAGCCTATCTTCAGGAACCCTTAACCTTCGCATGCCCTGATACCAAGTTGTAAAGTCCTGGTTAGCCAAGACCATTACAGTGTGTATTTTAAATAGTGCTTAACTCGTTAAACGAGTCATTCGGCGATAAACGTGCATCTAAATGTGATTAATGGTCTGGGGTTAAAAATTTCAGTTAAAAGGAATGGATATTTCATTAAAATATTAAACTGTACATGGAATCCCATTATAACACTTCAAAGTTGTTTACAGTTCTAAAATGGTCATTACAACTCAAAAGTTACAATCCACCGACCTAAGCAACAAAAATAGGGTTCAACCCTAGTTCCTCTGACAAACCTTGGTCGTGGTTGTCAAGCGGCTGCATATGTACACGTCGCCACCTAAGCTCTCCAACTCATGGCTGGTCCAACTTTTCTTTCCCTTTACCTGCACCACGTAGCACCCATGAGCTAAGGCCCATGAAGAAAACTTAAACATGCTCATAAGCAATTATTAACACATTTCCAAAAATAAACATGCCCAGCAGTAATAACCCTACTCAAGCATGCATACCATTCATATAAATGACTACAGTGTCATATGGGACCAAATGCCCTAAATAAATGATTAATTGGTTCATATTGGGCCCCTTGCCCCAAGTTTATGATTAATAAATCTTACTAGGGCTTAGTGCCCTAGGATCTATGACTAATAAGTCACCCTAGGGCTCATTGCTTTATCCTTTGTATAACCAACCTTGGAGCTGGCCCAGCGTACCTGCCGCTGTAGTTTTCTACGACCATTGGGTCAGACAAGCGTATAATATGCCCCTGATTAGGTCTAATCATACTGACCAGCGCTCAGAGCACTATTTCCTCCCTTGACTCATAAGTCAATGCCTTACGACCAGCTCTCAGCATTATTGTCATCCTTGACTGATAATTCATTGCTTTTCTCAAGTATATAATGCTAACATGCATTCATCATATAAAAAATATCCATATATAAAGCATTCAACATACTTTAATCAATCATTCATAGGAATAATCATAATCATGCACCTTTACAGTGGCCAATGCCCAATCAAGACTATATTCAGCATTCGGGCTAAGCCCTAATCATGTATGTCACATAATAGGTGCAGTTTTCTTACCTCATGTCCGAGTATATAGTTAATTAAGAACGACCCTCGAGCACGATCCTGATCCTGAGCCCCTAGTGGTATCCTAATCATAACAAAATATAAAATCCCATCAAAATGAGAAAATAAAGGCTTTCAAACTAAGTCCTAGCCTCTGGGACCTCGAATTCTACTAAACCGGGAGTAAAATCGACCTCGAGCCTTTAGGTTTAAATTCCTGTTATTAAAAACCTAAAGTGGCCAAAGTTGCCCAAGCGGGCCACGACATTCCCCTAAGAGTCGCGGCTTCCAGATAGAAAGCCCAATGTCTAAAAAATCAAGACACGGGTCGCAGCATGCCCCTAAGGGGCACGACATGCCTCCCACGTAGAACTACTTATGTGCCCTAGGTTCACACGGTTCACGACGCCCAAGAACAGGGTCGTGGTATGACCCCGTGAACCCAAAAATCCCTATTTTCCTCAGCCTAAAACTCACCAAAAATCAATACCAAAAAATCCCAAACATCACACCTCAATTCCAGCAGCAATACCCAGACTTTAACACATTCAAAACACTACCAAAAATCCAATTCACACCCTTAAACTTTCAAGCTTAGGAACAACCAAAACCATAGCAAAATACCAACTAAAACAGAGTTTGTAATCCATTACCCCAGCTGTGAATTGAACCCCCTTTAGCTTCTTTTTTCCCCAAACCTTAAGCTTTGAATTCTCTAGCCTTGCCCCAAAATCAAGCCAATAATGAAAGAGAGAAAGAACAACAGAGAGAGAGAGAGAGAGAGTTGCAAGTGTTATGCTATGTTTTTTTTTTTTTTTCCTTCAGCTAAGGGTAAGGGTGACTAAGTCACTAAATTGGTATAAAATACCTTAAATGCCCCTAAGGTCGATTTCCCCACTCAAAGCCCCTCAAGGGCAACTTAGTCTTTTACGACCTTTCCCGTTAATCATAATTAACGTCTCACACTTCGTGCTACCTCCAATATCCTCAAATAATTACAAAATAATTTCCCATTACTCACTCAATCCCAGTAATGTACTAAGCACCAAATTACCCCTAGGCTCACCCTGAACCCGATATTTGACCTCGTTATGAATAAATCGGTAACTTGCTCCCTAGGATCGCCTCGTGCCGAGTAACCCAAATATATCCACATAATAATATGATCTCACACATATATTACATATGTGCACACAAATATACCCTCAATGGGCCAAAATTATGAATATGCCATTTTAATAAGAAACGGGCCCACATGCATGCAAATATAGCCATATCATAATAAAACTCACATAATCATGCATATAATCACATAGTAACATAGTTAACCAATTATTTCCCTCCTGGCCCCCTAATTAAGGCAATAATCCACATTAGGGAATTCGGGATGTTACAACAGTAATGTCCCTAACATGTACTCTTGCCATCGCAACTCTCCAATTCATTGTTTGCCTTTACCTGCATACAGAGTACTCGTGAACCAAGGCCTAGCAAGAAGAGCTATGTAGGACACAGCCCTCAAGCCCAAAACATAACAAATTCATAAACACACAAAAATCAACATATTCATAATGCATATCATCATCGTCATAGTGTATATCAATGTAATCATAGTGCATATCATCATAATCATTGCGCATATTTCTAATGTATAACCATACAACATATGCATAGCATCATAATGTGACAATACCACCCTTGCGATGGCCCACTGCCCTTACGACAGCCTCTTGAGTTCATACACTCATGTTAAATAACATGCATTCACAAGCATGTCAATAATAGTCCATGCATATATCATTATGTATATTGAGAAATAATCATAATCATGTTCATAATTGTTCATACATATATATATCCTAATATGTATCAAGGTAAAATCGAAGCATATCATTATCCATACATATCATAATATGGATCATGTCATAACAGAATTTAGCATAGTTCTACATACTCTCTGCATGCAAGTGTCCACTCTTCTTACCTGAATTCCAGCAGTGAGTTAATACCAACCCAAGTGCGATCTCCTTCAAGCATCCTTAAAATGCCCTAAGTCACAATCAATATTACGTAGGTTTAGTTTTCCCATAAACCAAAACCTACTCTAACTTTTCTATAAACCTCACTAGGCTCCAATTATACCTTAAAAATGTCCAATTAAGTCCTAGGAACCTTAGCTTAAGATCCCCTATGGTTACCCATCAAAAACCATCGAAATCAGACCCGGACCTAGGCTGACTGCATAGGTCGGTTGACCGGCTAACCAAAAATTCTAGCCTACAAAAATGTAGACTAGTCGACAAGTTGCCATAGGTCAATTGACCAGCTCAAGTCAGAGGCTCCAATTTTGTGTTTTTTCTAGTTTTCCCAACATTCCTAATTCAACCCCAAACTTATTTCCAGCAAGTTCCAAGCATAGTTTTGGCTTCAAAATAGATATACGAACCCAAATACATCATGTAGATACCAACTAAACAATGAGCTTCAAGTTCTAATCAAGAATTTAAATTCTAAGGGTTCTAAAACCCATTTTTCCCCAATTCCAAAATTCAAACATATCTCTAGTTTTCAGTTTAAATCTAAGCCTCAAATCCATTCATAAACATGTTTCTATCATCAATACATCCATCTAAACAAACTAGGATCATCAATTTCTGAAAATCAAGCAAACCCCCCAAATTCCCTTCAAGAACAATGAAGAAGAAAAGGAAAAAATCATAATTTTGCTCTGAAACTGGAATCCTAGTTGATTGTGATGTAATTAGCAACTGTCTACTAAGAAGTTTGAATTTCTCTTAGCAACATGGAAGAATCAAGAGCTTGGTTGGGAAAGTTTAGATAGAATGCTCTTGGTGATGAAGAGATAATGTGAGGAATGATAAAGGAAGTGTTAATATATCTTTTTACTCCCTATGTCACCAAATTACTAAAACGCCTGCTCCCATCTATTTACCCACATAACCATCCTCAAGGGTAATTTGGTAATCATAGAACTTTTACTAATTACCTAAAAATAATAACTCATGCTTGACCCAAGCCGAATATTTCATTATGTTATTACCGCTTGAAAGAAATCCACTATTGTCGGAAAAACATAGGTAAATCACATATATATACCCTCAGTGAGTCAAATTACTATTATGCTCGTTCTCACATTGGGCGGGTCTCAATTTCATTTAAATCACGTAAACATACATAATCATGATTTCACAAAAATAAAAATAAAAACATACAAGAAATCACATAGTTCACATAATGACAATCATACCCTTGGTCAGTCCAAGTTACCAAAATAACCTCCCCTTAAGAAAGTGGATATTAAAATAGATGCTCTCTCTTACTGTAATAGAAATTTTGGACCCCCTTTCACTATTTACAACGAGGTATTTATAGTGGTGGGAGAAGGGTGGAGCTGACGGTGGCATGTCATTTCCCATTCTGGCTTAATCCCATGAGGCATGTGCGACTTAAGTGAGATGTTTGCCACTGATTTTTTACCAATTGTGTTCAGGCGAGCGAGGGACTCTCTAGCTAATAGGCGAGGGCCTTCCTCCCTATTGAGCGGTGTTGACAGACAATGGTGCCTCGTAGAGTCACGATGGTTAACCCTGATGTTGATGGCGTGCTGGTAGGCGAGGGTCACTGATGCTGATGGCAGTGGTGGTAGGTGAGGGTATCTCGTTAAGTAGTGAGGGTCCCTAATGCTGATGGCGATGGTGAGGGGTGAGGGCACCTTCCTTCGGCTTATCTTCATTTTCCTCTTTGCCACATCATCTGCCACATTATCGTGCCAAATTTTGGCATAACACACATTTTCTTTCTTTCTAAAGTTTTCCTTCCTCTCTACCAAATAAAGGGTTAGAATCCTGGACTATTAGGTGAATAGCAATAAGATGGGATTTTCATGCCAAACTCTTTCTAGTGGCCACATAAATAAGATAAAAACAAGAATCATATGCTAAACATGAGCAATTTGACATAAGAGGAAATTGGAAATTATTGTCATTAATAAATAAAATAAAAAGTGTTTAGGACTTTGAAATCATCCTTAACTAAAAAAAACTTAGCTAGACATGATTAAACAATAAGCACAACAATTTCATACAATAAGAAAGAGATGAAAAAATAATAAAAAATAAAACACAAACTTTATCTTTAATTCCCACTAAAATTCATTCAAATCTTGCTAAGTATTTTTTATGAAAAAAAGTATATCCCTCAAAGAGACTTAACACTTCTATTTAATTATTTATAAAAAAAATCGTGAAAAAACCACAACCACTCAATTGACACGGTTTTTCGCCAACAATGAATTAAGAAATTTGAGGATGCAATTAGGCTTAATCTAATCCGTATATAGAAAACACAAAGAAATTTACGTGGTTCAGTGGTTAAAATCCACCTAGTCCACGAGTCTATATTATTGCTTGTTTATCTCTTAGGAAATTGTTTATGACAATTTCTACAGAGTTTTGGCATACAAAGCTTCGATCCCTTTTTGTGTCCATTACCTCTCTATTTATAGGGAGTCAATGGATAGATTTGGGTAGTCGTTTAACATTGTGTAACGTACAAGCTTGGGTTACTTCCCAAACGTGCAAATAAATACAATTAATTGCCTAATTTTATACGTTTATCAGGCATGGGTTACAATATATTAATTATGCATATAAAGTCCTCGAGTCTTTAGGAATTCAAGCCTGCGTATTCTAGGTGTCGACGTCGAGCTGAATGCACACTACGTGTGCTAGAGGTTCCTATGTTCGTCCTATCTGAATATTGAGATGCTCGAGTTATGCTTATGTGACCAGAAGATATGGCTGGGAGATCTCCTTGATGTTTTATCAACCTGCACTTAACTCGTTGTATCGGTTTGGGAACTTGTAACATGCCCTCGGAACTATGAATAATTTCACTAAATGCTTGCCAGCTATACCGCAAATAAGATACGTCAGCTCGTGTTTTTCAAGTACACGAGCCTTTGATACGTAGCTCCTGCATTCTTTATCCTGAAAAAGGCATGATGTTGTAGCAATATATGTTATGCTTGGTCATGAAACTTGTATGCTCTTAGGCAACAGAGTTCATCGCGATTTGGTTATATTCAAAATACATGTCCATGAAAGGCATGATCTTGTGACCAATAGTGGCATCTACGAGATGATAAATTCTCAGCAAAGGAAAGCAATCTTTTGGGCAGGCTTTGATGACATTGAAGAAGTCAATGCAGGTTCTCCATTTTGTTTAGGTTTTGGGACCAGAGTGGGGTTGGCTATCCAGGTCTAATATTTCACCTCCCTGATGACCCACACTTTAAGAGGCGAGCTACTTCTTCCTCTAGAGCTTCTCCTCTTTCTTTTCCTAACAACCTTCTCTTCTATTGCTTAGTCGGTATGTCCCTGTCTAGATTTAGTGTGTGAATGATCACTTTAGGACTAATGCCAACCATGTAAGCATGTCACCATGCAAAGACGTCAAGGTCATTTCTTATAAACTCGATCAGGTTCTTTTTCTGTCCAGCACTGAGATTTCTTCCAATCTTTACAACTTTGGAAGTTGCTTCCTAATCGAGAATTACTTCCTCCACTTCCTCAAAATCTTGGAGATCTGACTTATCGTCATCTACTCGTGGGTCAATCTCTTCAAATTTGGTGACCTCGATCTCCATTAATTAAGGCTCTTCTACTTCCTCAATGATCACCATTGCTTGCTACTCGGGTTGCGTTCTTCCCTTCATCGGGATGCTATAACATTTTCTGGCAGCAAGTTGATCTCCTTTGACCATACATGTTCTTGTTGGCGTGGGGAATTTCATGGCTAGATGGCGAACATAAGTTATTTCCTCGAAGATTATCAAAGCAGGTCACCCTAAGATGGCGTTATAGGAAGTTGGAAAATCTATAACAATAAACTTGAGCATCTTTGTCGTGGCTCGAGCTTCATCGTCGATTGTTACCATGAGCTCGATTGTACTTATCGTTGCCAACCCTTCTCTTGAGAACCCATATAGATTTTGTGAGGTGGCTCATAAGTCCGTAATGGAGAGTCCCATCTGTTCTAATATGGACCCGATTAACACATTTATTGAGCTCACGTTGTCGATCAGAATTCTCCAGACTCTCTTGTTGGTGAGCTGAAATCTTATCACAAGTGGATCATTATGTGGGAATTGGACGTGACTTGTGTCCTCTTCTGTAAAAATGATAGGTTTTTTATTCATTCTTTGATGCTTTGGTAGGCGCTGCTTGAGAGTATATACCACACCATCGTGGGTCTTCAACTTCTATATGTATCTCTTATGGGCCCCATTTCTTGTTCCTGCAAATGAGGCCCACTTGAGATAATGGCTATGTCCCTCCCTTCTGTGGAGGAGGGATGAGTGGGTTTGGCTAGCTACCCAGAGCTGACTGTGAATTTTGTGCAACCTCCTAGTTAGGAGCTACCTAATTACAGGCATACTATGCTAACGGTCCAGCCTGAATCATTGTCTCAATTTCATCCTTCAGTTGGCGACAGTCATCTGTGATGTTACCAATGTCGTTATGGTAACAACAAAACTTTGTTGGTTCTCTTTTAGCTCGTTAATTCCTCATGGGCACAGGCTTCTTCCAAAGGAGTCGAACAAAGTTAGCCAGGTATATATTTTCTTGTGTATCTGTCAGTTTAGTATACATGGTGATAATTGAGGTGTATTTATCCCCAACTTATTTTTCTTGGACCCTACTTGGTCACCTTCATTATTCCATTTCCTTTTATTATTATTACATGCTTGGTTGCCATAGGCAACTTGCTGAGCTGATGCCACAACATTTGTCACCACTCCAGCGGGCTGAATGGGAATACTACTAGTTCCCACCATTGTGGATTTTTCCTCCTCGAGGTTAATCCATTCTTGAGCTCGAGCCAAGAATTCATCTGTGTTCTTAACCTCTTTTCTTTGGAGTTCTTTCCACGACTCACCTCCTACGGTCCTCCTAGATCTCATTACCATGAGCTTGGCACTGTCATCAGCATCTTTTGCTCGAGCTGTAATATTGGTGAACTAGTTTATGTAAGCCTCGAGAGACTCACCTGGTGTTACTTTATGTTGGCCAATGAATTGGCTTCCACTCGAATATCCTTGGCATCTCAAAACTACTTCTTGAAATATGATGATAGCTAATTCTAGGAGGTGATTGTATGCCTCTTGAACATATCGAATAACATTTTGGTTGCGCTAGTCAGGGTGGTTGGGAATAGAACACACCATAGGTCGACGTTCACATTATGGGCCCTCGTAAAGGTGTTGAAATTCCCAATGTGGTTAGACAGATCGGTAGTTCCATCGTAGATCTCCATATGTGTCATCTAGAAGCCCTGAGAATATTGAGATGCATCAATATGAGGAAAAAAGGGCTCGAGCTCCTCATCAGAGTCACAATCATCCTTGTTTCTTTCTGACAGAAGAAGTCTCATCTGTTACTTCATCATATCAAGTCCTTCTAGGGTTGGATCCTTCACTGTCCGATTGTTTGGGAGTTAATTATTAGCTTCCAACCCGGGCTACGTGTTATCTGGGTTATTGTCCCTACAAGCTTGAGCTCGGTTCATTGGGACATTCCCATTATCACGCCTCATTGGAGAAATTTCCTTTGGCTAAGTGTAACTCAGCTCATTGTACAGAATTTGCTGTCTCCAATGTGATTTTAAGTGCTCACGCAAGTCAAACTGACAATTAGTGCAAAAACTACAAAAAGAGTTTAGATGATTTCTCAGGTTGGGCTCTTGCCTTCGAGAGTGAGTGTTGTGAACATTCTCCAACATGTCTTCATGATAACTTTCTATCTGATAACTATCTTATGAGGTCGGTGAGTCTGGTTGTTAAAAAGGACTCGAATCTCGGTATCGCGAGATCGAGTGGCATAGGTGACCTCTATGTGAAGAGAGTTTCTTCGGACATTTCCTTAAAGGGATGTATTCCATCGAGCTTGTGGGGGTGATGGATGATGTATTGGTGATGGTGGATGCCTTATTGGGGAGGCCACCTGTCATCCATCTAGGCGTACTACCTGATGTCGCCTATCATCTACCTCGATCTCCCTTTCTGGTGGTGGCTCTATTGGGGTTTTATGCCCAAATTAAAACTCAATTTCTTTGTAACATCATTTATTATGAATAAAAGAATAGAAATCATTTTTGTTGACTTGGTCTATCACTTTGCTCACATGATTTATATTCATGATTATATGTTTAATATAAACTTCTATTAAATCCTAAGTGTATAGCTAATCATATTTATAGTGACGTAATCATAGTGGAATATAAATATGATTATATGTTCAAAATAAGTTAGTCCTAAGATTAGTCAGTGCACAGGATTTACACTGACTTGCCGATCTACGATATGATCTGTAGCGACCTAAATTTGCTAATAAGGCCTAGGGCATTGATTAGCGTGCATGGAGGGCGATAAGTGATTTATTTTTATAATATGTAAATTTGTGTGAATATGTGATTATAGATGCATGTTTAGGTGAATTAAATATGCATGTGGGCCCCGTTTGGTTATTAGGGGCATGTTTGTAATTTTAGCCCGTTGAGGGCATAAATGTGATAATTGTAATAATTATGATATACATGTGATGTATCTGAGCAGTCCTAGGGAGCGGTGAGCTAGAAAGTCACAACGGGGTCGAAAACCCGACTCGGGGCGAGTCAAGGGGTATTTCGAGTATGAGACGTTTTATGGGGTTAACGGGTTATAGAAATAAATATTTGGAGATATATTTGAAGATGGAATGTTTAGGAAGGAATATTGGGGAAATTTACCATTTTTCCCTCGGGGACGTTTTTGGCACCCCGAGCTTTGAGGTAACCTTAGAAGCTTAAGTTGAATAAAACAAAGTTGAGGAAACATTAAGAACTTAGGAACTAACTCTCCCACTCTATCTCTCCCTTATCTTCTTCCTTGGAAGCTTGGAGGATTTTGTGAAAACTAATTCGAAACTAAGGAATCAATTTAGAATTTTGGAGGCTAGGAGCTTGGTGCTTAGGAAATTAACTCAGAGACTCAATTAAGCAAGGGTAAGCTTTTAAATTATCTGAATTGTGTTTGAATTTATGCTGGTGTGTTAAGAGTTTTGCATGTTGGAAAAATGAAGAATCATCTTTGAGTTTGATGAGGTTTTGAGTTAGAATTCTTATTAGGTTTTGTTACTGAGACCATTGTATAACTTCTGGGATGATTAAACTAAGTTGTTAGGTTGATTTTGGGGTAAATTGGATGGGTTTTCATGGAAAAAATGGAGGATTTTTTGGGGTTCAAAGGGTCGGGTCGTGGCATTGTTCTTGCTGAGCCGCGGCCCTCTAGAACAAAATGGTGGCTTGGAAAAAGGGCGGGTCGCGGCGCGCCTGCCCTGTTTTGGCGGGAATGGTCTCTGGTTGGGGGCGGGCCGTGGCATGGTCTCATGGGACCGCGCCACTTAGTGCACTTTTGGGTTTTAAAGAGGTTTTAGGCTTGGAAATCCAAAAGTTAAGGCTCGGGATGGATTTTATCACCCAGATTGATAGAATTCAAGGTCCCAGAGATTAGAATTACGACTCAAAGATATTTAATAGATTAGAACTTGATGGATGGATATTGTTGGTGCGTTGTGACTAGGGTTTCAGCGAGGCTCGGACTAGGGGACTGTGCTCGGGACATCAGTGCTTGGAAAGCTCAGAACACAGGTAAGAAAAATGTTGTTCCCGTAGAGCTTATGTTGCAGGGCACGACCCATATGATGGTGTTGCAAGGCTCAGCCCTATATGATTGTGTTGCAGGGCGTAGCCCCTTTGATTGAGTTTATACATGATTAAGTATCTGCTTAATTATGTTGTGTGTGCATATATGTGAATGAATGGCAAGAGTCGGGAACGACGAGGGCCGAGAACGGCAAAGGCCAGGAACGGCGAAGGCTGAAAACGGCAAGGGGCCGGGAGCAACGTTTAGCACGTAGAGTGCGAGTTGCCAGGGCAAGACCCTAAAGGATACCTGGAATATCCTCGCGGTTTGGTCCGCGAACCCAAGACCTGGTAAAGTGCCTAGGACGGCATGGTCGTACGTGTATAGCCTGATGATGGCTTGTTTATATGTTAAGTGTTTGATATGCATATGTTATCTGCTTGTGAAGGATTTCTTGCTGGGCTTCGGTTCACGGGTGCTCTATGGTGCAAGTAAGGGCAAGGGAAAAGTCGACCAACCATGAGTACGGAGAGCGTGAAGCGGGGGCGTACATGTTTGGCCTGGCTGGCTGCCTTGGCCAGGGGTGTTTTTGGGAGATGTTTGTACTAAACCTAGATTTTTTCATTTAGCCGACTCTGGTTAAATTTTTGAGTTGTGAATATTTCTAAACTTATCTTGGGATCCCAACTATTAAATTTTTTATGGTTTTCTATGAATTAAACTATTTTTAAAGTATATGACTCTGTTTATGGTTTAGTTACACTTTTGTCTTAAAACCTCGATTAGCGAGTTGATTGCACGTTTTAAACTCACTTAGTAACGGCTCTAAGTAAGTAGGGTGTTACAACTTGGTATCAGAGCCAAGTTTATGGTTTCTGAAGAACGATCGAACATGTAGGCTCGCTGTCTGTCACAAGCTCAACTCAGGTACTAATTGAATGGTATGTCTGATTATATGCTTAAATGCCCTGTTTTCCTGCTTACTTTATATAGAGCTTTATGAATGATTTAACATATGCATGATGTCAGGGCATTGCCTGTTGTGTGTTATATGCTATCTGTATGTTATGTGGATTGTTGTTTATGGTTGGTTGATGTGATTGGGAGGTGGTTTTGGATGTTGCTATCGTGCCTGGTGAGCAACGTCGTTGATTGCAGGCATATTTGTTGAGATGCCTCGGCAATCATCGAGACTCCGCAGCAGTAGGGCCGAGGATGACAACCAGGGTCAGGACCCTCCACCTGCCCCACAGAATTGGCAATAGATGTTTGCCAAAATGGAAGCAAGATTGTAACGAACAGAGGAAGAACTTCGACAGATGAGGCAGCAGGCCCCTCCACAGGTCACTGGGTTGCTAATTCAGCAGGTTGTGGTACCAATGCCGGTTCAGCCTATTATGGAGAACAGGTGGGAACCTTATTATGAAAGGTTCAGGAAGCAGCATCCTCCCACCTTCGAGGGTGGACCAAACCCACTGTGGGCAGAGCAGTGGATGAATATGATTTCCTCTATTCTGGATTTTATGAGGGTTGAGGGGAACGAGAGGGTAGCTTATGCTAGCTACATGTTTGGAGAGGATGCCCGCATCTGGTGGGATGTAGTAGTTCGGAGGAGGAATGTGGCAGTTATGATTTGGGAAGAGTTCAAAAATATCTTCAACGAGAAATACTACAGTGTAGCAGTCCGAGCTGCAAAGGTTGACGAGTTCGTCAACCTGACTCAGAGCCGGTTGATAGTTACTGAGTATCCTCTGAGATTTGACCAGTTGGTGAAGTTCGCACTGGATTTAGTGCCGACTAATGCGGCAAGGAGAGATAGATTTGTGCGAGGATTGAATGTTATGATCGCCCATGATGTAAAGATCACCTTGGATCCAGAGACTACTACCTATGTTCAGGTTATAGACAAGGCCCTTACAACTGAGGGGGTCGAGGACCAGATTTGGAGAGAGAGCGTTGTTAGGCGTGATGCCAGGAGGACGGTGCCTCCTTTTATCGGATCCAGTTAGGGTAGTGGCTCTAGTGAGCAAAAGAGAAAGGCCCCAGATTCTTTTGTTCCTCCTAGCTTGGATAGGACGGCACGGGGTGCTTTTGGTGGCCGTCAGGGCGGAGGTGACAACTGGAGGAGTTATCCAATGTGTCCACGATACAGACGGCGACATCAGGGTGAGTGCAAGATTAGGGCCTACTTTGTTTGTGGGAGTGCCAATCATCTGTAGAAGGATTGCCCACAAGTTAGGAAAGAGGAGCTGAAGCAGAGCGACAGTCTCACTCCTACCAGGGTGTTTACTTTGACTCAGACTGAGGCGGAGGCTAGCCCCTCAGTTGTGACAGGTCAGATTTCTAGTGTTGGGTTTTCTTATACTGCATTGATTGATTCAGGAGCTACTCATCATTTGTATCTACTAGAGTGATAGATCAGCTGTGTAGACCTAGTGTTTTGTATGCTAGAGGTTTTCAGACTTTGTTGCCGACTGGGGAACTGGTTGTCTCTAGGAGATGGGTTAGAGCTTTACCAGTAGAGGTAGATGGTAGGGAGCTGTTTTTTGCTTTGATTGAGCTTGCGATGAATGATTTCGATATGATCCTAGGGATGGATTGGTTATCGAAGTACGGGGAGACGATTGACTACAAGCGCAAGATGGTGACATTTGAACCAGAACGGGAGGCACCCTTTGTATTTGTGGGGACGGTTAGTGGACCGCGAGTACCTATGATTTCATCACTAAAGGCTAGAGACCTGATGCAGGAAGGTTGCATAGGATTCCTAGAGAACATTGTGGATACCTCTAGGGTGGTGTCAGTTGGACTGGGTGAGACCAGGTTGGTATGTGAGTTTCCAGATTTATTTCCAACAGACCTGCCAGGGTTGCCGCCATAGTGAGAGATTGAGCTTGTCATTGAGTTGGTGCCAGGAGCGGAGCCAGTATCTAGGACACCTTATAGAATGGCTCCGGGGGAGTTGAAGGAGTTGAAGATTCAGTTGCAGGAGTTACTAGATTTGGGGTTCATCAGACCGAGTTTCTCGCCATGGGGTGCTCCAGTGTTGTTTGTTAAGAAGAATGATGGATCTCTTAGGATGTGTATTGACTACAGGGAGCTGAACAAGTTGACCATTAAGAACAAGTATCCACTGCCTAGGATCGACGATTTATTTGACTAGCTACAGTGAAGAACAGTGTTTTCCAAGATTGATCTCCGATCAAGTTACCACCAGTTAAGGATTAAAGAAGAGGACATACCAAAGACCGCTTTCCGAATGAGGTATGGACACTATGAATTTCTGGTTATTTCCTTTGGATTAACCAATGCCCCAGCAGCTTTTATGGACATGATGAATAGGGTTTTCAAGAACTATTTGGCCATGTTCGTGATTGTGTTCATTGACGACATTTTGGTGTACTCTCAGTCAAAGACAGAGAATGAGCAGCATCTACGTTTGGTGTTGCAAAGGTTGAGGGAGCATAGGCTATATGCTAAGTTCAGCAAGTGTGAGTTTTGGCTACCGCAAGTTACATTTATGGGCCATATTGTTAGTAAGGAGGGGATTCTGGTTGACCAAAGTAAGATTGAGGTAGTGAGAGATTGGCCTAGACCGAGTAGGGTTCCTGAAGTTAGGAGTTTTCTAGGATTGGCAAGATATTATCGGCGGTTTGTTGAGGGGTTCTCCAGGATAGCTACGCCATTGACAAAATTGACAAACAAAAAGACAAAGTATGTTTGGACAGACAGATGTGAGAATAGTTTCAAAGAGTTGAAGTAGCATCTGATCACCGTGCCAGTGTTGAGTCTGCCAACAGATAATGAGAAGTTTGTGGTTTATTGTGATGCGTCCAGACAGGGTTTAGGGTGTGTACTAATGCAAGCTGGAAAGGTGATAACCTATGCATCAAGACAGTTAAAGGAGTATGAGCAGAGATATCCCACACATGATTTAGAGTTGGCAGTGGTGGTATTCGCACTTAAGATTTGGAGACATTATCTGTATGGTGAGAAGTGCGAGACATACACCGACCATAAGAGTTGGAAGTAGTTCTTTACTCAGAAGAATCTGAATATGCGCCAGAGACGGTGGCTGGAGTTAGTTAAGGATTATGATTGTGACATCCTATACCATCCTAGGAAGGATAATGTAGTGGCTGATGCATTGAGTCGGAAGGGCCCAGGACAGTTGTTCAGTTCAAGACAGATATCTGATAAGTTAGCTGAGGAGATGACTAAAGCGGGTATAGAGTTGGTGGTTGGTCGGTTAGCCAACATCACTCTTCAATCTACACTTCTTGAGAGGATCAAGGAGGCGTAGGGGAAGGATTCCCAGTTGAGGGGTTACAGGGAGAACGTCTTAGTCGGAGCGGCTAGGACTTCTCTATCTCAGAGATGGGGTTACTAAAGTACAAGAGTCAAATTTGTATTCTGATGGACTCTAATATCCGACAGGAGATCTTAGATGAGTCGCGTACCACCCCCTATTCTTTACATCCAGGTACGACGAAGATGTACCAAGACTTGAAAGCCTTATATTGGTGGTCGGGAATGAAGAGGGGCATGGTGGATTACGTGGCTAAGTGCTTAACGTGTCAGCAGGTTAAGGTTGAACATCAGAGGCCAGCAGGGTTGCTGCAGCCTCTTGGGATTCCAGAGTGAAAATGGGAAGATATCACCATGGACATCGTGGTTGGTTTGCCGAAGACCGTGGGACAGCATGACTCAGTGTGGGTGATTGTGGATAGGTATACTAAGTCCGCCCACTTTTTACCTGTCAGGATGACTTATACTGTGAAGCAATATGTCGAGTTATATGTGAAGGAAATTGTTCGACTTCATGGGGCTCCGAGGTCGATAATATCCGACAAGGACCCCACCTTCACCTCTAAGTTTTGGGAGAGTCTACAGAAGGCTACGGGCACGCAGTTACGGTTTAGAACCGCTTATCATCCTCAGACAGGTGGACAGTCTGAGAGGACAATTCAGATATTGGAAGACATGCTACGAGCCTGTGTGCTAGATTTTTGGGGATCTTGGATTAAATATCTCCCTTTGGTTGAATTTTCGTATAATAACAGTTACCAGGCGACTATCGGAGTGGCTCCGTATGAGATGCTTTATGGGAGAAAGTGCAGATCACCTATCCATTGGGATGAGACAGGTTAAAGGAGTTATTTGGGTTCTGAGATAGTTCAGAGGACCAATGAGGCGATTGCAAAGATTAGAGCTTGAATGCTTGCCTCCCAGAATCGCCAAAAGAGTTATTCGGACTTGAGACGCAGAAGCATAGAGTTTTAGGTCGGTGACCATGTGTTTCTTAGGGTTTCACCTTTGAGGGGAGTGAAACGGTTTGGTGTCTGGGGCAAGTTGAGCCCTAGGTTTGTTGGCCCCTTCGAGATTCTAGAACGGGTTGGAGAGGTAGCTTAGAGGTTGGCGATGCCTCCAGCCTTATCAGGGGTTCATAATGTTTTTCACGTATCCATGCTCCAGAAGCATGTATCAGATTCGATGCATGTGTTGAGTTATGAGAATTTGGAGCTGGACCAGGATTTGTCTTATGAGGAGAAGTCGATTCAGATTCTTGACTAGAAGGACAAAGTTTTGTGGAACAAGACCATCGCCTTGGTGAAAGTGTTGTGGAGAAACAGCAGGGTTGAGGAGGCGACGTGGGAACTTGAATCAGAGATGCGGGAGTGGTATCCCGAGTTGTTCAGGTAATTTCGAGCATGAAATTTCTGTAAGGAGGGGATAGTTGTAGCGACCCAAATTTGCTAATAAGGCTTAGGGCCTTGATTAGCATGCCAGGAGGGCAATAAGTGATTTATTGTTATAATATGTAAATTTGTGTGAATATGTGATTAGAGATGCATGTTTAGGTGAATTAAATATGCATGTGGGCCCCGTTTGGTTATTAGGGGCATGTTTGTAATTTTAGCCCGTTGAGGGCATAAATGTGATAATTGTAATAATTATGATATACATGTGATGTATCTGTGTTGCACGATCTGAGACAGTCCTAGGGAGCGGTGAGCTAGAAAGTCACAACGGGGTAGAAAACCCGACTCGGGGCGAGTCGAGGGGTATTACGGGTATTAGACATTTTATGGGGTTAACGAGTTATAGAAATAAATATTTGGAGATATATTTGAAGATGGAATGTTTAGGAAGGAATATTGGGGAAATTTACCATTTTTCCCTCGGGGACGTTTTTGGCACCCCGAGCTTTGAGGTAACCTTAGAAGCTTAAGTTGAATAAAACAAAGTTGAGGAAAAATTCAGAACTTAGGAACCGACTCTCCCACTCTATCTCTCCCTTATCTTCTTCCTTGGAAGCTTGGAGGTTTTTGTGAAAACTAATTCGAAACTAAGGAATCAATTTAGAATTTTGGAGGCTAGGAGCTTGGAGCTTAGGAGATTAACTCAGAGACTCAATTAAGCAAGGGTAAGCTTTTAAATTATCTAAATTATGTTTGAATTTCTGCTGGTGTGTTAAGAGTTTTGCATGTTGGAAAAATGAAGAATCATCTTTGAGTTTGATGAGGTTTTGAGTTAGAATTCTTGTTAGGTTTTGTTACTGAGACCATGGTATAACTTCTGGGATGATTAAACTAAGTTGTTAGGTTGATTTTGGGGTAAATTGGATGGGTTTTCGTGGCAAAAATGGAGGATTTTTTTGGGTTCGAAGGGTCGGGCCGCAGCATTGTTCTTGCTGAGTCGCGCCCCTCTAAAACAAAATGGTGGCCTGGAAGAAGGGCGGGCTGCAGGAGGCCCTAGCTTGGGCGCAGCGCGCCTGCCCTATTATGGGAGGAATGGTCTCTAGTTGGGGGCAGGGTGCAGCAGGGCCTCATGGGGCTGCGCCGCTTATTGTATTTTTGGGTTTTAAAGAGCTTTTAGGCTTGGAAATCCAAAAGTTAAGGCTCAGGTGGATTTTATTACCTAGATTGATAGAATTCGAGGTCCCGGAGATTAGAATTATGACTCAAAGATATTTAATAGATTAGAACTTGATGGATGGATATTGTTGGTGTGTTGTGACTAGGGTTTCAGCGAGGCTCGAACTAGAGGATTGTGCTCGAGACATCAGTGCTTGGAAAGCTCGGGACACAGCTAAGAAAATGTTGTTCTCGTAGAGCTTTTGTTGTAGGTCATGGCCCATATGATTGTGTTGTAGGGCGTAGCCCTTTTAATTGATTTTATACGTGTTTAAGTATCTGCTTAATTATGTTGTGTGCGCATATATGTGAATGAATGACAAGAGTTGGGAACGGCGAGGGCCGAGAATGGCGAAGGCCGAGAATGGCAAGGGGCCGGGAGCAGCGTTTAGCACGCAGAGTGCGAGTTGCCAGGGCAAGAACCTAAAGGATACATGGGATATCCTCACAGTGTGGACTGTAAACCCAGGGCCTGGTAAAGCACCTGGGACGGCATGGCCGTACGTGTATAGCCTGATGATTCCTTGTTTATATGTTAAGTGTTTTATATGCATATGTTATCTGCTTGTGAGGGATTTCTTGCTGGGCTTCGGCTCACGGGTGCTCTATGGTGCAGGTAAGGGACAGGGGAAAGTCGACCAACCATGAGTACGGAGAGCATGAAGCAGCACATACATGTTTGGCCTACCTAGCTACCATGGCCATGGGTGTTTTTGGGAGATGTTTGTACTAAACCTAGATTTTGTCATTTAGCTGACTCTGGTTAAATTTTTGAGTTGTAAATATTTCTAAACAGTATTTTGGGATCCCAACTGTTAAATGCTTTATGGTTTTCTATGAATGGAACTATTTTCAAAGTATATGACTCTGTTTATGGTTTAGTTACACTTTAGTCTTAAAACCTCGATTAGCGAGTTAATTGCACGTTTTAAACTCACTTAGTAACGACTCTAAGGAAGTAGGGCATTACATGATCTACTTCACATCGCAGTGTTATGTTCTTTCCAGAACATTAGTAAAGTAGATAAGATCGGATGTATTTGTTACATCAGACTGGACCGATATTGACTGTAGATAGGATAAGTAAACATACCGTTATTATCTATTCTAGTCATATCATATAGTTGACCATAGGTCAATTCAATCTCAATTATGAGTTGTTAGTATTCTAACTGATTGTATTATTTGTGTTCTTTGACTTCTTCGTTACCAGCTTACCCTACGGAGTAGCCCATACTTACATCTTAGGAACTCAGTAGTATAATTGAGTAGGAGTGTTAATCATAGATAAGAGCATCTATAGCTTCTGATGAAGAAGTGAAATGATGGTTACCTTTTAGTTTGGTTCAAGGTGCTAAATGATAGAGATCTCATTTCAGTAATTAATATTAGTTTACTGAAATATCATTTACAAGGAACTACGTATTTTAAGGATAAAATACAATGAGGGGTAAAACTGTATTTTAGTCCCATCTCATTGTAGACCGTCTATAGAGGATTGAGTGACAATTATGGTTGTAACAATGGATAATTAATAAAGTATTTATATTTCTTATAGAGCGTTCTATGAATTCAAGAGTGCAACTCTGAGTCTTTAATGGAGTCACGAGGAATTAATAAGTTAGTAAATTTATTTGTTAGATTTATGGTAACTTATTGGAACTTGATTTCGTAGGCCTATGGTCCCCGCTATACCTTGGATAAAATCATTTAGATGGTCTCAATTAATTGATTTAATTATCAATTAGAATTATCAAAGTTGACTAGGTCAATTTTGGATAGTTTCACAAAGTAATGTCATTTAGAGAAGAAAAGATAAATTAGGGAAAAGTTATTAATTAGGATAAATTGGTATCTAAATAAATAAATAAGTTTAAATCAAGGTTCAAATTATAAATAATTAATTTGATAAAGGATTTAAATTATTATTTAAATAATTTGATCAATAGAAAATAATACAAGCCTTGATTTTAAGTCCCATGGGCTTATAATCAAATGGAAAATTTCATGGGCCTAAAGCCCATGATAATTTTGACCTAGGGTTGATATTATCTATTATTTTATTGATTTTTTAATTAAAATGAATGACTTTATTGAGCCTATAAAATGAATGCTAAGTGAGATTTGAAAACATATGTTTTTGAACAAGTTTCTGAGAAGATCAGAAGATCTAGTAGGTTTTAGATTTTCTCTACAAACATAAGTCTTTTTCTAAGCCTCATTATTCTTTTCTCTTCTTCTTTATGTATCTATCTCATGTGTTTAGAATTGCCCACCTTATTCTAAGTGATTCTAAGGATACTTTGGAAGGCTATGAAGAAAATTGAAGAACAGTTCAGTTTCTTGGTAATACTCTGCGACATAAAGGACACAAGGGTTAGAGAAATTGAAGGAAGGACTCTATCATTCTGTTGCGTATAATGTAAGTGTTCTTATCATTATTTCTGTTTGAATTCAATTTTAGAAACATGTTCTAAGTTATCTTATATTAATATGTTTAATATATGATTTACATGAAAATAAACAAGATCTTATATAAGTTTTCCCAACAACTAGTATCAGAGCCAGGTTTTGGTAATCTTTATTTTCATGCATGAACATGGTAAAAACTTGAATTATTTGATGTGTTGAATAATTGGATTGATTTCATGTTTTTTATAAAGCATATTGATTCTTATGTAATTATTAGCAAATTTGGGTTATTTTGTTGTGTTTTAATGCATTTTAATTTTTATAAATGCTTTATTTGATATAAAACATGGTAAAGATTATTTAGAAAAAAAATTTGGATTGAAAAATTACACAAAATTTGATTAAAAAAAAATTCAGACTCTAGCCACGCCCATTTTTTCACAGGCCACGCCCTGCGATTCTTTTTTCTAAAAATTTTGGGCTTAGGACGCGGCTTGCGAAGATTTTTTTTCTTAAATTTTGAGACTCTGGCCGCGGCCATTTTTTACTGGCCTCGGCCTGCGATGAATTTTTTTCTTAAAATTTGAATTTTGAATGTATTTTTGAATAGGTAATACAAAAATATGATATCTTTTCTATTATTTAAAAATTATCTTTTTTTAAATATGATATTTTTGTTGTTTGATCTTTTAAAAAATAGATATTTTCTACAAAGACTCAAATTCAAATTTAAAAAATAAGTTAACTATTTAATTTTAAATATTTTTATATATTAAAATATTATAATTAAGTTATCAAATATTAAATATATTTTTTTAAACTTGATTTTTTTTTTTTAAAATATGATATGTTAAGATATTAATAGCTAATTATTCTATGGATTTTAATATTTAATTTATTTGAAATTTGAAAAAAAAAATTGATCAAGAAGAAAGAAACACTTCATTGAACAAACAGACAAAATACAAACAAGGGCAGACCGCCCAAACAGCAGCCAAGAACTCAGCCAAACTAGTACCAAACCTCACTCTACATACATTGGAGCTTCCTTATGAAAAGTTTGAGATGAGGTAAAAACTTCCTATTATGAACAATGTATAAACTGTACTTGACTAAAGTAATCACTTCCTTTGCTATACAGTTTGTTGTCAAAGAGAACCCATCAAAAAGGCATATATTCCTATTCTTCCATATATGATAAATCACTGCAGCTAAAACCATATTCAGAATAATGTCCATAATGTCATTCTGCCCAACACTGAGCCGAACAGTCCAATCAGAAAACTTGGTCGCCCAAGCTTGAAACCCAAGCCAAGAAAAAATACAAGACAAGACCCTCTTGGAAAGGCAGTAGTCAAAAAACAAATGGTGATGACTTTCTAATTGGTCTTCACAAACTGGGCAGTATAGGCTATTCAGCTGTATGTTGAACTTAGCCAAATGGTCTCTAGTTAGGAGGTAAGAATTGACCACCATCCATAACAAGAATCGGTGCTTAGGAAGGATTGTTCGACACCAAACTGCGTTCTTATAAGCCACAAGTTGCTGGTTTATTGAGTTGTTATACAGCTTGGACGGCTTGAATTTCCCAGAAATGCCAGCAGCAATCACCTCTCTTTCACTGAACTTGCTCCTTAAATGGCAGAGTTTCCACCAATACCAGCTGCTATCCTGTTTCAGAACATAGTTCCAAAAATTAACCCCCTTCAAGTAAACATTCTGATCCCATTTTACCCAAAGTGTGTCATGTTTAGCAGAGACAGCCCACACATATTTAGCTAGAAGCGCTCTGTTCCAGCTAGCCCCATCTCTGAGCCCGAGCCCTCCATAAGCCTTAGGAAGGCATACTTGCTGCCAAGAAGCTAAATGGAGTTTACTACGAGTCCCCAAGGCCCCCCACAGGAACAGTCTGCATAATTTCTCAACCTCCTTGACGATACTTTGAGGCAAAATAAACACATTCATCCAGTAGTTTCTCAAGCCAAATAGGACAGTATGAATGAGAAATAACCAGCCAGCATAGGATAAATGCCTACTAGACCAAGAAAACAGCTTAATTCTTATTTTATGAACAATGATCTCACAATCCTCATGTTTCCATTTAGTTGGCCTCATAGGAACCCCAAGATAATGAAGAGGAAAGCTCCCCTAAGGAAGTTGAATGGCCTGAGTTATCACTCTTCTATCCGCTGCACTAACACCTCCAAAATAGATATTAGACTTCTTGGCATTTATTGACAGCCCAGAAGCTTCACTAAACTTCCCTAGAGCATCCTTAAGAATACATATAGCCGTAAGAGAGCCTTTGCAAAACAGAATAATATCATCTGCAAAACACAAGTTGAGAAGCTTTAGGCTCTTACACATAGGGTGAAAACGAAATAATGAAGACCTGGCAGCCAATTGAAGACTTCTTGTCATATATTCATAATTAGCACAAAGAGAAATGGGGACATAGGATCCCCTTGGTGCAGGCCCTTTTCCCCCTTGAATCTACTCTGAAATCTACCATTTATCAATAAAGAATAGGTAGTGTTCCTGATACAAGTCATAATCCAGCCAATGAACTTCATAGGAAAACAGTAAGCCCTCAAAAGATCTTCCAAAAATTGCCAGTCAATAGTGTCATAAGCCTTATTGAGGTCAATCTTAATTGCACAGCGAGGAGAAGTAATAGCCCTTCCGTAATTCTTGATTAGATCCTGAAGAATCATTATATTATGAGCAATCGACCTACCTCGAACAAACGCACCTTGATTAGATTGTATAAGAAAAGGAAGCACCACTGCCAGCCGAGAACATAACAGTTTAGCCATTACTTTATAAAGAGTCGAACAGCAAGCAATAGGCTTGTAATCTAAGGCCTGAGCTGGATTAGGAACCTTAGGAATCAATGACAAAGTTGTCTCATGAAGCTCATTAGGGAATTGGCCTGTGGAGAAACCGTGTGTGATTGCTGAGCATATATCCTGACCAATATCCTGCCAAAGAGATTTAAAGAAACCTGAACCATATCCGTCTAGACCAGGCGATTGTAGAGTCCAAGAACTTTACTTAGCTAAGTTAGATAGTAGTATAATAGTAATAATAGTATTATCTTTATAACTGTGGATTTTTGGTTCAGACCGGGATTTATTTGGACACTCATAGTAGTACTTGTAGATTTTCTAAGTTTAACCTATAGTTTAAGAATATTAATTTTAACTTAAGGTTTGATTAATATGGCTATTATTGAGGATAATATTTATTATACTATAAGGTTTAGATAAGAACCAATTAGATAATAGCACATGTTATGTATGGGTTTATTAATAATTAAGTATTTTGAGGATTAAATTTATTAAGGTTAAAATTTGAATACTCTAAGGTCAGTCAGCAGCTTTGAAAACGTTAGAGGGCTTAGTAAAGGCTGTTTACTCAATTCAAATTAAGCTAAAAATGTGTAATTTCGTGTTTAAATAATCAGCGTATGCCGATATATCGCAGCTATACGGGGCGATATATCGCAGCACGAAGATACGAAAAACCCGAAACGATGCACGATTGCCTCGGGCATACTGGCCCAGGCGATATATCGCCCCTCTAAGCATAATTTGAAAGATTTTGAAATCGTTCACCATTCAAACCTTCAACCTCTTGATAAGTCCAGCATCTTTTTGAGCGAGTCTTCAGCCTCTCCTGAACGATAATTCAAATGTTTTTCACTTAAAAAGCCATTATTTTTATTCAAGTTAAATGAAGATCTCTTCATTCCTAAACTCTATAAATAGGACCTAGTACCCAGCCATTTATTCATCTATTACTCTAAGTTCAGAGGCTGCAAGTTGCTAGGTGAGTGTGAGAGTGTAAACACTTGGGTTGGGAATTATAAGCTTGATCATTATAAGCTTAACAAACACTTGGGGAAGTAAGGTTTATTCACATTTCGGTTCAAGGTTTAGATTGGTCATATAAGCCTTCAAGGTATTTCCACACTCTAGTTCAATTGATATTATTTTATTTAAGTTCTCATAGTCTTCTACTCAGCCTTCTAACCTTATTCTTTATTTTGGTTAGGAAATCTAAGAACTTGCACATAAGTTTTTGGTAAGTATATTCTCAATGGTATAATCCTTCCATTCTTTTCATCCCTTTTCTTCAATTTACTCACCCTGTTATAAATGGTTTTTTAGGAGTGTTCTAAAGTCCCAACTCTGTCCTCATATCCCGGTATTTTGGTAAGGAAAATAGGATAGAATTTATATGTTATATGCTTTTATATGTTATCTTATGATTTTATGTTATGAAATATGTTATGTTAAGTATGATTGTAGACTTGGGCATATGACCTATACAACTAACGAGCCCCAAATAGATTATGGGCATATGCCTTGCTTAGCTAGCAAGACCCCACTAATCTATTGGGCATATGACTTGTTTAGTTTATGGGACCCCAAGTAATAATGGCCATTATAGTATGTATGTGACATAAGTGTTATAGTATGTTTTTATGTTGCATTATGAATTTTTATGTATATGGCTATATGTTAGATTTTCCTTGCTGGGCATTAGGCTCATTCCTTTTTGTTTATATGTGCAGGAAAATAGTTCTAGTGGCGGGAAAGGTTCTTGGAAGCTTGGGGAATGTGTATTGAGGCGGAATGGATTCAAGGAGTCGAGAGTTTCGGTTTCGAGGATGTAGTTTTTGTTTTCTTATGGTTTTTATATGTATCTTTCCGCATTTTATTATGTAATCTCTTTTTAATTATCATTATGTCATGTTTTGATTTTAAAACAATGGGATCCCATATCCTGCTTTGAGTTTATGTAAGTTTAACATTTTTTTTCCTTCAAGTTTTTAATAAAGTGTGATTATTTCACTTGTACGTTTTGTTAAAGATTAGTGTCTATGTGTAGTTTTCGTTAATGGTCCAAGGTCTAGAGTAGTTGGGTCATTATAGCGATTTAGTATTAGGGATACTAAACAATGCAGCTCTTATTTCCTTGTTGGAAAAGGGTTTTAAAAGAGAGAGCTGCTGCTCTACTGAAAGCTTAGTGCCCAAAGTTATACAATGTAGGTCAACTTTTCTGGTAGCAGAACTAGGACTACCAAGATAGCTCTTGAAATGATCAACAAAATGGGCTACCACCTCCTTAAAATCATCTATCAGCAGACCGTGATCATTAATATAAGAAACTATAGTGTTCTGTGCTTTTCGCTTCTTCAAATAGGCATGAAAATATGAGGTATTCATGTCTCCCTTCCTAATCTGGTTTATCTTACTTCGTTGAGCAAGAAAACTATGATACATGTGTTCTTGTTGATGAAACTCAGTTGCCCTCTCCTTTACTGCCTCTTGCAACTTGAGATCATGAGGATTCTCTTGGGCTTGAAATTGAGCATCTTGATAGGCCACCATAGCCGACTGATAACTGAACCCTACATCTCCAATACACTCCCTGTTAAACTGCTTAAGCCTATGCTTCAACCTCACAAGCCTGATATAAATTGCTCTCAGACCAGAACTCTAACAGGGGCCCTCCAACTGCTCAAGACTACCTGGTTAAAATTTGAATGGCCAGACCAGAAATTGTAATATCTGAAAAGTTTGATTCCCATAGCCTCCATGGGAATGTTAGACACTATACAAGAACAATGATCGGAGACCACCTCCCATCTAAAAACAGCCAAAGATTGAGGAAACATGTCCAACCAATCCCCATTCATTAACACATGATCTATCTTTGAGTAGATCCTAGCTAAGCCATCTTGTTTATTTGTCCAAGTAAAATAAGAACCAATGCTCTTAAGAGCCTCAATTTTAGCATCTGTTAGCCACCCTAAAGGATCAGCCAACTCAATACTTGAAACAGGTTTACCACCAAACCTATCCACACCATAAAAAAGGGCATTAAAATCCCCTAAAACTATCCAGGCTTTGACTGAAAGTGAAATACGAGTTAAATCATGCCATAAGCTTCTTCTGTTCTCTGCCAAGTTGTAACCATAGACAAAGGTGACACGAAATAAACTCCGCTGGCCTACCAAGGTAATCTGGCAGTGAACCAGCTGAGGAGACTCCTCCAAAATAGTCAATCTCGCTATCCCCTTCCTCCAAATTTATGCTCCATGAACTCACCAATTTTATTCCCCCGCAATTTAGTTTCCAACAAACCACCAATTCCAATCTTATTCCTTCTACAAACATCTTGGACTGAACTTTGTTTATTCGCACTGTTCAGCCCCCTTATATTCCAACTCAGAATAGAGCACTCATCCATTAGATGAACTACCTCCAAGATGCCCAACCTTACTACCCTTTTCCTGTTCCTGAAGAACAACAAACTAGTTGATCTGCTTTTGAGTCTCTACAACCAGGTTAGAGTTACCACCAGTTGTATGACCCTGTCTACTCTGAGTAGCAACACGCCTAGGAGTTTTCCATATCGCTTCCTTGTTCCTCTCCTTAACCGGACCTGAGTCAACCTTACCTGAAAGAGTAACCTCGCTAATATTCGGAACTGAGTTTTCTACTACTTTAGACCCACCTGCTTGCTCACCTGGTTCCTCTTCATTAAGCCCCTTAGAAACTTTTGGCTGCTCCAAAGGAACTTCAGCTTTAGAACTAGCTTCTTTTTCCACCCAAATAGTCTTATGCTCCTTGCAACAGTCTACCATAGAATGCCCAAATCCAGAGCAACTCTTACACTTAGTAGGCAGTCATTCATACTCTATTCCTTGTTCAATAATCTGGCCATGCTCATTGATAAACTGAAAACTTCGAGGAGGATTATCAGTAATTTCCATCTCCACTAGAATCCTTGCAAACTGAACTTGAGAACGCTCCCTAGTAAACGTATCTACTAAAAGAGGTTTGCCTATCGTGCTCACCAAAGCACTTATACATTTGCTACCCCAATACTGCTGGCCAAGGTCGTGTAGCTGTATGCAAAGCGGAACCGAACGGATGAGATGAATAGCACTAAGGTCTGCTGTCCACGGCCTGATGATGACAGGCTTTCTATCAAATTGAAGCACTCCATTCTCTAGAACATGATCTCTTGTTGCTTCATCATTGAATTTCACCAAAGTTAGCCCCAATGTCATTCTAGAGATTTGGGCAATCCCTAGATGACCCCAGACTCTTTTTATAAAGCCTTCAAACACTACCATTGGAGGGTTTGCTCCAAGCACCATGCAAACCACAGTAGAGCTCCAATTGGCTGACTGAATTTTCACCTCTTCAATATCAACTTGAGCCAGCTTCTGCCCATTTCTGAATATAGGTTCAATAAATTCAAGTTTCGGTTTAGAGAAGGAAAGCTTACTCGATCTAAATTGTTGCCATTGATGCTGGGCCTCTATCTAAAAATCCCCTTCCATGACCTTATCCCCTCCTTCACTCCTATCCGCCCAAGAAGCATTCCTCATATCTGTATCCAATCCATCGTCCACAACCTCAATAGGCTGGGCACTCTTACACTATCGATCCATATCACCATTCTGCAAAACCCCAGACCCAGGCATTCCTAATTCCATCAAATTGACATGCTCTTGTTCAGCGAAACCATCTCCCTCTTAACAAAGCACAGCCTTCGCTTGGGCCACAAGCGATAACTTCTCAGTCCGATCATCAGAAAGAATTTTAGGCCTACGAATCGACTTCTTCCGCTTCGCCATGGAAGAGAGCAACCCGACCCTTCAGCTTATGATTTTTTGGTTGAAATTTGAAAATTTTGTTGACTAGATATTTTTATAGATATTTCAATTTGATTAACTGTTTAAGATATTTTTCAAAAATGGCAGAAGATATTTGTTTTAAAAATTTATAACTGGTTAAATTTTTTAAAATATCACATTTTTTAAACCAAATAATAAAATATTTTTTAATAAATGGGATTTAAATTAACTTTGGTTAATTGTTGATAAATCATATTTAAATTAAATTAATATTTTTCAAAATGACTTAAACTAAGTTGATTGTTGATAAATGAAATTTAAATTAACTTTGGTAAATTGTTGACAAATTTCATTTAAATTTACTTATTTATTTTTTACAAAATTTAATTAATTCAAATTTTGGATAAATTCTAGAAAACTAATTGTGGTATTTTTGCAAATGAAATAAATTGTGGTATTTTTACATAAATTCATAGACTTGCTCATATAGTAACATGATTAGGCTCATCCAATTATAACATGTATGTTTGCACTATATGTGGTATTTTTGCAATTGGGATTAGATGCATATAGTGGCCCATATGTTTGCTTAATATATGGATTTTTCCAAATAAAATATTCATAAAATGATAGGTTTTATTTGGGCCCATTATAAAATGTAAAGTTTAAATTCCTCTCTTGTGGGTGATTCCACTTGTGAATGCTCATTTTCTTTACATGACTATAGTGAGCCTAATCAATTAATAAAAATTAATAAAATGAATGATCATTCTCTCTACAAACATAAGTCCTTTTCTAAACCTCATTATTCTTTTCTCTTCTTCTCTCTGTATCTATATCATGTGTTGAGAATTGCCCACTCTAGGCTAGGTGATTCTAAGGATACTTTGGAAGGGTGTGAAGAAAATTGAAGAACGATTCAGTTTCTTGGTAATACTCTGCGACAGAAAGGATACAATGGTTAGAGAAACTGAAGGAAGGACTCTATCATTCTGTTGCATATAATGTAAGTGTTCTTATTATTATTTATGTTTGAATTCAACTTTATAAACATGTTCTACATTATCTTATATAAATATGTTTAATATATTATTTACATGAAAATAAACAAGATCCTGTATAAGTTTTCCCAACAGGCTCATCTCCCTGGCCCTAGTTATTAGCATAGACCTGAGTTGGTGGATTCGAGGGAATCCCATCTCTGTTTGTTCACCTTGAATTGGTATAAGTTCCTCTAGGTTGATCAGGCTGCTTCTTAGATGCATAGTAGTTTGCTCATTTCTGCGGACATAAGCAGGTCCCTAACTCTTGTGAGTGAGCGCAAATCAGTCATTTTAAGGATGCCTGGGCACAGAGGTACCTTCTCCAGCAGGTCTAACAACTCAAAATTCCCTTTGGTCTCCAAGCTTTTCTGACTCGCCTTCATGCGCTGACTTTCAGGTTACCACCATAGTTGCAGGGAACGTTTTAGGGATGAAAATTTGCAAGCCTAATTAGCCTCTTAATGAAAGCACCAATCTGTTGACGCAATTTTTTTGCCACCAGTGAATTAAGTAATTTGAGGATGTAATTAGGCTTAACATAAACCGTATAAAGGAAACACAAAGAACTTTACATGGTTCAGTGATTAAAATCCACCTAGTCCACGAATCTATATTATGGCTTGTTTATCTCTTAGGAAATTGTTTATGACAATTTCTGTAGAGTTTTTGGCATACAAAGCTTCGATCCCTTTTTATGTCCATTACCTCTCTATTTATAGGGATTCAATGGAAAGATTTGGGTAGTTGTTTAACATTTCATAACGTACGAGCTTGGGTAACTTCCCAAACGTACAAATAAATACAATTAATACATTAATTGCCTGATTTTATACGTTTATCAGGCAGGGGTTACAATATATTAATTTTGCATATAAAGTTTGCGAGTCTTTAGGAATTCAAGTCAGCATATTTCAGGTGTCGACATCGAGTTGAATGCACACTACGTGAGCTAGAGGTTTCTAAGTTTGACCGATCTGAACATTGAGATGCTTGAGCTATGCGTATACGACCTGAAGATATGGCTAGACAAACTCCTTGATGTCTTGTCGACCTATGCTTAACTCTGTCTACCGGTTTGGGAACTTGTGCCGTGTCCTCGGAACTATGAATAATTTTACTAAATGCTTGCTAGTCGTACTGCAAATAGGACACATCAGCTCGTGTTTTTCTGGTACAACACACTCATAAAAAACACTACAAATATAAAATAAATACTTATAAAACCTTAAAACTTAAGTTATGCAAAACTCTCACTTTATATGTTTTTATTATGGGTTTATACCTTTTTGGATCATGTGTTTTGTTCCATTACTTGTTTGGACCCTGTGTTTTGACAAATTACTTTTTGGACCCTATGTTTTGTAAAATGGTTCAAATAGAACCCTAAACCCGATTTTGGTCAAAGTTTTCTCAACTGAAATCACAAATAATTCACCAAACTAACACTTTAGAACAAAAATAAAATCATCCTGCTTAAAAACGGTGTTGTTATATTCAATTTTGTCTTCATTAAAATTGAGTTTAGGGGTCTATTTGAACAATTTTACAAAATATAGGGTCCAAAAATGAATTTTTTAAAACACAGGGTCCAAATAAGTAATCAGAAAAAACACAGGGTCCAAAAAAGTATAAACCCTTTTATTATTTCCTTTTTTTTCCTAAGCCATGAAATTAATGTGTTTGATAAATTATAATATGAAAATATTAGAAGATGTAAAAATAATGGAATAGTGTATAATAAACAGTTTGTTAATATAAACTTACTAAAATAAAAATATTTAAAAATATCTAATAAATATAAAATTATAAAAATACTTTTAGAAGAAAATAAAATAATTTAAGATTTAAATATTTTTTATGCTATTATCATATTAATATATTTTAATTTGGATTTTCTTTTTGATAATATTTCATTTGGATTAACATATTAAAATAAGTAAATATATATATAGATAAAAAAAATACATTTATTGCAAAAAAAAAAAAGCAACGTTTAGCTATAACTTCTGTATAAATTCTTCAATTAGTTGTTTTCTTACTATTTACCAAACACCTTTATTGGACAACTTTTTCAGAAAGTAGTTTTTTCTAAGGGTATGTTTTGAAAGACACTCTGTAATTGGAATTATGTGTAATTCAGAATAATTACTTGATTTGATATATTTTTCTGACCATGTAATTGGAGGTAATTGAGGGACCACAATTACACTATCTAATTCTCATATCCCTATGAGAATTGAGTGTAATTACTAAATAGTATCAATTTTAAATAATATTTATTACATAGTATTATTATTTTTTTGTGTAATTACTAACTATTTTGCCAAACATGACAATTTAAATTCATAAGTAATTATCACTTGACATCCAAACACACATGGTATTTTAAAAGATAGTATAATTACTAGGAAATGTAAATACTACATGTTCACGGTTAGAACTCGTCAACTAAGTTAAGTCATAAAACTTATAAGCTTCCAAGTAAATGAAGAGTTGTAAAGACACTTAGAAGAACATAGAATAATTTACATGAACTTAGGATAAAGTTGCAGAGAAAAAATGGAGAGAACACTTGTATTATTCAAAAATCTCAAGTTACAATACACCATATTTTGACCCCATTTCCTAGGTGGAGGGAGGTCTTATTTATAGGTGAGCCCTATTGGCTCCAAATACATAATGATTCTGAAGGGACCGAAGGACTCAGCTGCAGGTCGTAGGTGATCGTGGAGCAGGTAGTAGTGGTGCTGGAGAAGTGGAGATTAGATCTAGTAAGTGGGAGGGGTCTGCAAAAGTACTCCTGCCATGGTACCATGTCGTACCTCCACTACTTGTCAAGTACGAACCTCATAAGCATGTTGGGGGGAGTCATTACTATGTACCATTCTTGTACTGCCACTACTATCCGGGTACGAGTCTTGTATGCGTACCCTGGTTCCCTTTTTCTTGTTTGTATCTTCCGTACATGTACAAGAGTTCCGTCCATGCTACCACCTTACAAGGTTGCATCTGTGTCTTGAGCCCCTCGATATTTGGCTAAGTAAGGGTACTTAGGAATTCCTTCAGAACCTATGTGTGAGGTGCATCTTTGCTGGTGCTCCTACCCCGAAATGGGATAGGCCATCTTCAGCAAGCCACATTCCTTAAGAGGTTCGTGGGGACCTAATAAACCCTTGACACATGCGATGCCCATGGTTGCGCGTGAGGCGAACGCATCTCGTGAGGCACGAGGCACGAAGGCATCTCACGAGGGCATGGCTTGAAGGCATGCACGCGAGGAAGAGGCATCTCGCGAGGGCGTGGCTTGGAGGCATGCGCATGAGGCGAAGGCATCTCACGAGGGCCTCGCAGGGGCATGGCTTATAGGCATTCGCATGAGGCAGAAGCATCTCACGAAGGTGCGACTTAAAGTCGTGTGCGCGAGGCAGAGGCATCTCGTAAGGGCCTCACGAGGGCACGGCTTGGATACATGCACGCGATGTAGATGAGTCTAGCAAGGGCCTCGCAGGGGTGTGCCTTGGAGACATGCGCGTGGGTGGAATGACCTCGGGAGGCATGGGGGCCTCGCAGGTGTGTGGACTCTTGGTGGCACGTAGTATCCTTCTGCTCCAACACTTACTTGATTTCTTAGGTGAAACAAAGTGAAAATCTCTTACGAGTAGGCAGATTTTGGTGTTCACACTTGTTTGCCCCCCAGTCTATGAGAGGGTCTTCAGGCTCTCTGCTAGACTCTTTTTGTCCCATCTTTATGACATGCAGGGTATAAGTGTGTTTCTTTGTTTTATGAGATATTGAAAAGCGTACTTCATGAGTGGTGATCCTCATGACTCCTTTGAAGTTTAATTAATGCCATTCATTCCTTTGTACAGATCCCACGGGTGTCATTGTTGTACAAAACATCGGGTCGCAGGAAGGAGCTTGAGGCACACTAACCAATGGGACCAAATAAGTATCATCTAAACAAGGTGAGCTCTCATGTGGTGCTCTTAAGATGTTGCCCTAGGTTGTTTACATGTATCCAGCGCTTGTCAAAATTCAGAACGAAGAGTGCTTTAACAATTCTTTCTTGTGGTCCTTTTGTCCTGTTGGCTTCCTCTTCAGTATCAGAGCAGCAGGTCGACTTTAGCCTAAATTCTACCGGTACTTACTCGTTGAAGAAACACACTTAGTGTCTTGTTCGTGTTTCATGCTCATTGGAGGATCATTTGAGCTCCTCTTATGTATGCGTGTTGATTTATTTTAAGGATGTGTTGACCCTTTAGGTATCTCCCATCCTCTTCTTTTTTTTTACATTCGTCATACACGCGCTTATGGTTTTTTTTTATCGAGAAGTGTCCTTCTCGTAGTTATGCATATTACTATTTTTGCAAGTGTCTTCTTTGAGACCCTTTTTGCAAGCATCTTCTTTGAGACCCTTTTCACAAGCGTCTTCTCTGAGACCCTTTTTGGTCTGGGTGTTTTTGGTCGACCTATGATTATTATGAGGACCTTTTTTGGTCCTTGATGTGATCTCCCCTTGCGTTGGGACCCTTATAGGGAGATGGTACTTGTGAAGCCTCGCGCACGCCTATTTTCAAGGCCATTTTATTGATTGCGAGGGAGTTTTTTGCAAAGACCTCCTCTGTGGTCCTTTCTCCCCGGGTTAGGCAACTTGGTCGATCTAGACTTAGGGATCTCTTTGGGCTTCCCTTTTGTCTTCTATGTCGCGGTCCCTTTGTAGGTTGGGTGTGTTTATGAGGAAGGCACTTTTAAGGGACCTTTTGACTTTCTTAGACTCTATAAGGGTAGCTTGTAACGCCCTGGATAGCCAAGACCGCTACACTGTATGTTTATTTAGTGCTAGACTTGCTAATCAAGTCATTTAATTAAAATCGTGTTATTGAAACTATAGAGGAACTAGGGTTAAAATGTTTTGGTCTCAAAAGTCGCACTTTCATTTAATAAACATCATCTGTTTACACGGGATCCCAGAAATATTAAATTTAAAGACCGTTTACAAAAGATGCAAGGTTAATATAAAATATCAAGCCGTATCAAGGCAAAACAGACAGTTAGGCAATCCCTGTCCTGACCCACTCCTCGACCATGGCGATCGAACAGCTGGCTATGTACATTCAACCCCACAGCTCTCCACCTTAGGATTAGTCCAACTTGCCCTTGCCTTTACCTGCACCATGTAGCACCCGTGAGCCAGGGCCCAGCAAGAAAACACAACAACAGAGCATAAGCAATCAACATATAATTCAGTATCTCATACAGCATCACATAGCCTCATCCATATAATCATCCAGTATAAACAAGTATTCAACATACTAAACATATCAACTCATATCATATATCACTGCACAAATGATAACTAGGGCTAGCGCCCTCAAGCTGCTCCCTCCGTTATCCCACTGACTCTGGTCCGCTTAAACCGAGCTCAGTGAATATTAAGCTGTCCTCGACTACCAATGGCCAAGCCGCGCCCTATGAGAAAATATTATGTACGGCACTCTTAGGCAACTTTCACATGTCCCATGGCATAATACCATCATTGACACGAAGCAAATATCGGGAGCACTTAGTCCCATCACAAACATATAATCGGGTGCAGTTTTCTTACCTTTCAATTCACTAGCTTTGATCCCTCGACTCCTTGAGCACGATCCCCCTCGAGCCCTAGCGTTCTGTAACGACCCACTACTCTAGACTTTTTGGACCATTAACGAAACTATACATAAAACTTACATTTTTGCGTAAATACCATAATTTATCAGAAACTTGTAGAAACAAAGTTTACTTTCATAAAATAAGTAGGATATGGGTACCCATTGTCTTTAAAACAAAAATAACTTAAAAACTAAAAAGAGTTACATAGAAAATGCGGAAAATACATTTAAAACCATAAAAAACATAAACAAGACTACATCCTCGAATCGAATAACGCTCGGCCCCTTGACTCCATTCACCATCGATACACATCCTCTAAGCGTCACGAATCTTTCCGCCTCTAAAGCTTATTTCCTGCACATAAACAGAAAGGAATGAGCCTAATGCCCAGCAAGGAAAATCTAACACATAGTCATAAACATAGATTTCATAATAAACGTAAAGACATATCATAACACATAATACACTTATTATAATGGCCATTATTACTTGGGGTCCCATAGACTAAACAAGCTTATGCCCATGAGATTAGTGGGGTCCTACCAGCTAAATAGGCTTATGCCCACAATCTTTTTGGGGTCTTGTTAGTCAAATAGGGCATATGCCCAAGCCTACAGCATACACATGCACAACATAACATACTCATATCATATGAAAACATAACACATAAAATAGCATAAACATAAACATATAGATTCTAGCCTATTTTCCTTACCAAAGTTACCGGGATTATGGACTGAGTTGGGACTTTTGGAACACTCCTAAAACCATAAGAAAGAGTGAGTCTAAAGAAAGGAGATGAAATGAAAGAGATGGAAAGACTAAACCATAAAAAGAACATACTTACCGACTTATATGCTTAAGAGCTTGGATTCCCTAACCAAAATAAGAATAAGGTTAGGGGACTGAGTAGAAGGTTTTGAGAAAGGAAATAACATAAAATACAGAAAGGAACTAGAGTTTTGGGTTTACCTCAAAGATTGCAAGATCAATCTAACCTCCACCGAAATACTATAGAACTCACTTCCCAAAGTGTTTGATAAGCTTATGATGTTTAAGCTTATAGTTTTTCCCCAAACCAAGTGTTTACCCTCTCACACTCACTTAACACTAGCAGCTTCTGAACTTAGAGCAAATGGTGAATAATGGCTGGGTACTAGGTCCTATTTATAGAGTTTGGGAATGAAAATATCTTGATTTTACTTGAATAAAAATAATGGCTTTTTAGGTGAAAATCATTTGAATAATCGTTCAGCAGAGGCTGAAGACTCGTTCAGAAGATGCTGGACTGTTGAAGGAGTTTGAATGGCTGAAAGGAAAAGAATTCAAAAACAATTGAACATATGCTGAAGGAGGCGATATATCGCCCCCTGTAGGCGATATATCGCCTGGGCCAGTATGCCCGAGGCGACCGTGCATCGTTTCGTGTTTTCCGTATCTACGTGCTGCGACATATCGCCCCCTATAGCTGCGATATATCGGCACTCGCTGAATATTTAAACACGAAATTACACATTTTTAGCTAAGTTTGAATGGAGTAAACAGCCTTGACTAAGCCCTCAACGTATTCAAAGCTGCTGACTGACCCTATAACATTCAAACTTTACCCTTATTTAATTTAATCCTCCAAAATACTTAATCCTTAATTACCATTCATAACATGTGCTTAAAATCCTATTGGTTGAAGTATAAACCTTATAATATAATACATATAATCCTTCATATCAGTCACTTTAATCAAACCTTAGGTTATACTTAATATTCTTAAACTATAGATTAAACTTAGAAAATCTATAAGTACTACTATGAGTGTCCAAATAATTCCCGGTCTGAACCAAAAATCCACAGTAACAAAGATAATGCTATAAATACTATCATACTATTATCTATCTTAGCTAAGTAAAGTTCTTGGACTCTACAATTCTCCCCTACTAAAAAGAATTTCGTCCTCGAAATTTACTTATCACATAACTCCGGATACCAGCCTTGCATGTCTTCCTCTAACTCCCACGTTGCCTCGCGTTCAGAACTATTGCTCCATAGGACTTTGACTATAGGAAAGCTCTTGGACCGTAACTGTAATGACCCACTAATCTAGACTAACTGGACCATTATCGAAACTATACATAAAACTTACATTTTTACGAAAATACCATAATTTATTGAGTAACTTGAAAATAAGAGTTATTTACAAATAAACAGAATACTAAGAAGGATTTTGGGATCCCATTGTCTTTAAAACAAAATAAGATTTAAAATAAAAGACATTACATAATAATGCGGAAAATACACATAAAAACCATAAAAAAACATAAAAGGAGACTATATCCTCGAATCGAATAACGCTCGGCCCCTTGACTCCATTCATCATCGATACACATTCTCCAAGCGTCACGAATCTTACCGCCTCTAAGCTTATTTTCCTGCACATAAACAGAAAGGAGTGAGCCTAATGCCCAGCAAGGAAAAACCTAACACATAGTCATATACACAATTTCATAAGAAAACATAAAGACTTAACATAATACATATAACATACACTTATTATAATGGCCATTATTACTTGGGGTCCCATAGACTAAACAAGCATATGCCCATGGGGTTAATGGGGTCCTACTAGCTAAGTAGGTCATATGCCCATAACCCATTTGGGGTCTTGTTAGTCATATGGGTCATATGCCCAAGCCTACATACACATATACATATCATAACACTTTTAATAACATAAACATATAGATAACATAAGCACATAACATATTAATTCTAGCCTATTTTCCTTACCAAAGTTACCGGGATAAAATGGACTGAGTTAGGACTTTTGGAACACTCCTAAAACCACAATGAACAAGGGTGAGTCTAAAGAAAGGAGATGAAATGAAAGAGAATAGGAAGACTAAACCATTAAACGAAAATATGCTTACCACCACTTAAGTGCTTAAGAACTTGGATTCCCTAACCAAAAATAAGAATAAGGTTAGGGGACTGAGTAGAAGGTTTTGAGAAAAGAAATAACATAGAATACAGAAAGGACTAGAGTTTTGGGTTTACCTCAAAGATTGCAAGATCAATCTAACATCCACCGAAATACTATAGCACTCACTTACTTCCCAAGTGTTTGATAAGCTTATGATGTTTAAGCTTATAGTTTTTCCCCAAACCAAGTGTTTACACTCTCTCACTCACTTAACACTAGCAGCCTCTGAACTTAGAGCAAATGGTGAATAATGGCTGGGTACTAGGTCCTATTTATAGAGTTTGGGAATGAAAATATCTTGATTTTACTTGAATAAAAATAATGGCTTTTTAGGTGAAAATCATTTGAATAATCGTTCAGCAGAGGCTGAAGACTCGTTCAGAAGATGCTGGACTGTTGAAGGAGTTTGAATGGCTGAAGGGAAAAGAATTCAAATGTATTTGAATTCATGCTGGTGGAGGCGATATATCGCCCCCTATAGGCGATATATCGCCTGGACCTTTGTTCCCGAGGCGACCGTGCATCGATTCGTGTTTTCCGTATCTACGTGCTGCGACATATCGCCCCCTATAGCTGCGATATATCGGCATACGCTGAATATTTAAACACGAATTTACACATTTTTAGCTGAGTTTGAATGGAGTAAACAGCCTTGACTAAGCCCTCAACGTGCTCAAAGCTGCTGACTGACCCTATACATTCAAACTTTTACCCTTATTTAATTTAATCCTCAAAAATACTAAATCCTTAATTACCATTCAAAACATGTGCTTTAAAATCCTATTGGTTGATGTCTAAACCTTATAATATAATAATATATTCCTTAATATCAGACACATTAATCAAACCTTAGGTTATACTTAATATTCTTAAACTATAGGTTAAACTTAGAAAATCTATAAGTACTACTATGAGTGTCCAAATAACTCCCGGTCTGAACCAAAAATCCAAAGTAACAATGATAACACTAAACATACTATAATACTACTAAACAATTAGCTAAGTAAAGTTCTTGGACTCTACAGTAACTACTTCATCCCTCTATCTAGGATGCTAACCGGTCGTTCCTCGTAACATAAGTCTTTCTGGAGTGCTATCGTATCGTATTTGAGGACGTGAGATGGGTCTGACACATATTTGCGTAACATCGAGATGTGGAAGATGTTGTGACTATCGGCTAATGTTGGCGGTAGGCTAGTCTATACGCAACTGTTCCCACTTTGTCCAATATCTAAAAGGACCTATGAATCGGGGACTAAGCTTGCCCTTCTTTCCGAACCGCTTGACACTTTTCATAGGAGATATCTTGATCTCCAACTTGGAATTCCACATCACGTCGCTTGGTATCCGCATATCTTTTCTGACGGCTTTGAGCAGTCAGCATACGCTGTCTAATAAGCGTTACTGCTTCTTGAGCTTGTCTAACAGCTTCGGACCCTAGAAGCTGCCTTTATCCTACCTCGTCCCAGTGCAACGGTGATCGGTACCTTCGTCCATATAGCAACTCATAAGGTGCCATTCTGATCGTTGACTGGTAGCTGTTGTTGTACGAGAACTCGATCAGTGGTAAGTACTTGTTCCACGATCCTCCGAAATCAAGTATACACGCGCGTAGCATATCCTTTAAGATCTGAATCGTACGCTCAAACTGCCCATCTGTCTGAGGATGGAAAGCTGTACTAAGGCTTAACTTAGTACCCATAGCTCGCTGTAAGTTTCTCCAATATCTTGACGTAAATACTGATCCTCTATCTGACACTATCGTCTTGGGGATTCCATGCAATCGTACAATCTCTTGGATGTAGATGTCTGCGTATTGGTCTGCCGTGCATGAAGTTCTAACAGGCAGAAATGAGCCGACTTGGTTAGTCTATCTATTACTATCCAAGCGGAATCATGCTGCTTATTCGTCTTTGGCAGACCCGTCACGAAGTCCATGGCTATATCGTCCCACTTCCATTCCGGTATGCTAAGCGGTTGCAATAATCCTGCAGGCCGCTGATGCTCCGCCTTCACTTGCTGGCATACCAGACACTTAGATACATACTCCGCTATGTCCTTCTTCATCCCTGGCCACCAATAGACTGCCTTGATGTCATGAGTCATCTTGGTAGACCCTGGATGAACTGAGTACGGGGTGCTGTGCGCTTCTTCTAGGATCGTCTTCTTAATATTTTGATCGTCTGGCACGCATACCCGATCCTTATATCTCAATAAGCCTTGGCTAGATATTGAGAAATCTGTATTCTTGCCTTCTCTGACTGCTTCCATATGTGGTGCTAGCGATTCCTCATGCCTCTGACCAATCCGTATGTCCTCTAGCAGATTTGATTGGATAGACAAGTTAGCCAGCTTGCCTACAACCACTTCTATTCCGGCACTGATAAGCTCCTGCTGTAGCGGCTTTTCTATTCCGGATAAGACTGCTAAGTTCCCATAGCTTTTCCTACTAAGCGCATCGGCAACTACGTTCGCCTTCCCTGGGTGGTATAGGATTTCACAGTCGTAATCCTTGACTAATTCTATCCACCTGCGCTGCCTCATGTTGAGCTCCTTCTGCGTAAAGAAGTATTTTAAACTTTTGTGGTCCGTATAAATCTCGCACCGTTCTCCGTAAAGATAATGGTGCCAGATTTTCAACGCAAAGACCACCGCTGCCAACTCCATATCGTGAGTTGGATAGCGTTGTTCATACTCTTTCAACTGATGTGAGGCGTAGGCTATCACCTTGTCATTTTTACATCAACACGCATCCCAATCCTAGCTTTGATGCATCGCATTAGACAACGAAGTTATCGTCGGGTGTCGGTACACTAAGTACTGGTGTTGAGCAAAGCTTATCCTTAAGCAACTGGAAGCTTTCCTCACACTTATCATTCCAGTTAAACTTTTGTTGCTTCCGGGTCAGGTTGGTGAGTGGAGTGGCTATCTTAGAAAAAACCCTCTACAACTTTCTATAATAACCTGCTAGCCCTAAGAAGCTTCTTATTTCTGACGTGTTCTTTGGTCTAGGCCAATCCTTCACGGCCTCTACTTTTGGTGGATCTACTACAGCTCCATCTTTCGATGTAATGTGCCCGAGGAACGCCACTTGCGAAAGCCAAAATTCGCATTTCTTGCACTTGGCGTAAAGCTTATGCTCCTTTAATCGCGTCGAATTCATCCTCAAATGTTCCTCGTGCCCTACTTCATCCTTGGAGTATACTAAGATATCGTCGATGAATACAACGACGAATTTATTTGAGTAATCCTTGAAGACCCTATTCATTAAGTCCATAAATGCGGCTGGTGCGTTAGTAAGACCAAAAGACATAACCAAGAACTCGTAATGTCCATAACAAGTCCTAAAGGTTGTCTTAAGAATATCTTCTCCCTTTACCTTGAGCTGATGATACCCGGTCCGTAGATCGATCTTAAAAAAATACAGTCGCGCCTCGGAGTTGATCAAACAAATCATCAATCCGAGGTAGTGGGTATTTGTTCTTAATCGTTACTTTGTTCAGCTCATGATAGTCTATGCACATCCGCATACTTCCGTCCTTCTTCTTCACGAATAGTACCGAAGCTCCCCATGGTGAATGGCTTGGCCTAAGTCTAGGAGTTCTTGTAGCTGCGTCTTTAACTCCTTGAGTTCCGTGGGTGCCATCTGGTATGGTGCCTTAGAGATAGGCTCGGTGCCTGGTACTAATTCTATCGTGAAGTCTATCTCTCGAGTTGGCGGCAATCCTGGCAAGTCATCGGGAAATACCTCTGGAAATTCTTGTATAACTCGAACATCTCCATCCTTAAGTGGCGTCTCCCTTTCCACGTTCGTGATGCTGGCTAAGAAAGCTTGACATCCTTTCTCTATCCTTTGTTGAGCTTTGAGAGATGACACTAACGGGGTGCGTAGTCCTGAAGCTTGTCCCATGAAGCATCGTCTCTGGCCGTCAGGAGTCTCGAACATCACCTTCTTGCGTTTGCTGTCGATCGTTGCGCCATGCCGTGCTAGCCGATCCATGCCTAGTATTACGTCGAAGTCCTTGATCACTAGTTTTATCAGGTCTCCTTCTAGTTCTATGTCCTCAATCTTGATCGGTACGTCTCGTACTATTCGTGATGATAGAACTACTTTGCCCGAAGGCAACTCAGTTACAAACCTAGTTCTAAATCTTTCACTAGGTTTGTCTAGTTTTTCTATCATTCCTAACGAGATCTACGAGTATACAGCTACCAATCAAGCGATACTAGAACATATACTATCGAGGATAGGATCTGACCTGTAAATCCTTAGCATGGGTTCCTCCTTGGGTCAATGCAAAGACTTTGGTCTGGAACCATCGTTTAATCCTTCTTCTCCTCACTAACATTCATCAGAATCCTTTCTATTTCGATTGCCGTTTCTAGAACATTGGCATAGGTAGTGGTTCCCAGGTTTGCTAACTTAACCCTTAATTCCATCTTTGGTCTAAGTCCTCTGATGAACTTGGTCAACCTCGTAAAGTCGGTTGGGACCAACTCTGGTGCAAACTTGACCAATCTGTTGAACTGATGAGCATATTCTTCTATCATTAGCGATGACTGCTGAGGTGTAATACTTCTTGTGGAACGGCTCCACAAATCTTGTCAATATTATGGTGGTGACATCGTTAGTCAGGTGAACTAAGTCCCACCATATTTTGGCATCCTTCCTGAGAAATGATGAGACGCATGATATGCGGTCCGTATTACTGAGGTTCATGCGCGTAAGAATTGGCTTCACATTCCTTAGCCACTCTTCTGCCTCAAAGGGGTCTATAGTCCCTTCGAAGTTTGGAGCGTGCTGCTTGCGGAACCTTTCATACACTGACTCCATATTCGGTACTGGATGTGGCGCGTGGTTCATCACTGGCCATCCCCCATATGGACCAACTTGTTGGGGTGCTAGGGCCATTTGTTGTAGCTACGGCTGCGGTTGCGGCGGAGGCTGAGGCTGAGTCTGCGCCTGTTGACGTTGTTGTTGCAAGAGTTTCTCGACTTGTTGTCGCCGTCTAGCAATTTCCGCGGTGTTGTCAGCTGGTGATGTCGGCGCGTTGCGGCTAGTAGTAGCACGCACTCCTCTTCTACGAACTGAAGGGCATCATTGGTCGTTGGAACAACGTTGGAGGCGTTTCCGTTGGTGCGTGCAGATCTTCGAAGCGACATCTTCACCAAAAGTTCTAACAGTCGAGAACTTGTTAGAACTTACCCTAATAGGCTCTAAGGAAAAAGATTATTCTAAAACAAACATATCTCGGACCTATTTATTATGACTTCTTATGAAAAATTATATAGGTCTTTATTTATTATTAGAGTGGGTTTCTATACTTAGAAAAACAAGTCATCTTTATTTTCTAAGTGTGTTTCTAATCATCCTATATGACTTAATTCTCAGGCTCGAAACTTATCTTTGTTCCAAAGTTAACCATATTGAGGGAGGGCTGGGATCAGTAAAATCGTTCCCACTACTAAGGCCCCCTAACTCTCAATAAAGAAACTTGGTTCATTGATTTGTATCCACCCTCACTGAACTTAGTCATTATTTATTTTATTTATTACTTATTATGATTGCGAAAATAGAATCAAACTCATACATGATAGAAAAACAACATGTTATTCATTTGGAAAAAGATTTTCACTTATTACAATCACAAATAAAGAAAGAAATAAACAAAACAAACAATGAAAAACTAGCTATTCTAAAAATCGGGATCTTCTACATCCGATCCTTCATCTAGCATATCATCATCTATCTCCTTATAATCATCATTGTCTTGAGCCTCAAAATTTCCTCGGGGAAGATTCAAGAAGATCCTATGTTGTTGCTCATTAGTGAATTGAAACTCTAAATCATAGGTGAACTTAAGTATGAGAGAATAATATCTTAGGGCTGCTTGTAAGTCGTCATCATTATTTATATTCTCCCATATTTCTTCTAAAGTTAAAATTGCTGAAGGAAAATCTTTTAAAAGCCTAATTACTAGGACATATTGTTCTGCAGCTCTCATCATAATTTGCCTAGATTCTTGAAGGTGACCTATCTCCTTGTGGAACAAGATCAATCTTCGAGTGATCTTTTCTAGTACTCCTACGGTGTTTCTTGGCTCCCTTATTCTTTTTAAAGCCTTAACGGCTCGGATATCCTCATTGCTTAAAGCTCCGTTCATTCTTAACTGAAAACATAAACACTAAAAGTGTTAGCTATACACATAAGTAACATAACTAGTAACTTAAACACTTACTTGGCGGTCCGATTCGGAACTTTGAGCGTGTGTATCGAGGAGAACTTCATGCAAAAGAACCGTGTCTCTGATACCAACTGTAACGACCCACTACTCTATACTTTTTGGACCATTAACGAAACTATACATAAAACTTACATTTTTGCGTAAATACCATAATTTATCAGAAACTTGTAGAAACAAAGTTTACTTTCATAAAATAAGTAGGATATGGGTACCCATTGTCTTTAAAACAAAAATAACTTAAAAACTAAAAAGAGTTACATAGAAAATTCGGAAAATACATTTAAAACCATAAAAAACATAAACAAGACTACATCCTCGAATCGAATAACGCTCGGCCCCTTGACTCCACTCACCATCGATACACATCCTCTAAGCGTCACGAATCTTTCCGCCTCTAAAGCTTATTTCCTGCACATAAACAGAAAGGAATGAGCCTAATGCCCAACAAGGAAAATGTAACACATAGTCATAAACATAGATTTCATAATAAACGTAAAGACATATCATAACACATAATACACTTATTATAATGGCCATTATTACTTGGGGTCCCATAGACTAAACAAGCTTATGCCCATGAGATTAGTGGGGTCCTACCAGCTAAATAGGCTTATGCCCACAATCTTTTTGGGGTCTTGTTAGTCAAATAGGGCATATGCCCAAGCCTACAGCATACACATGCACAACATAACATACTCATATCATATGAAAACATAACACATAAAATAGCATAAACATAAACATATAGATTCTAGCCTATTTTCCTTACCAAAGTTACCGGGATTATGGACTGAGTTGGGACTTTTGGAACACTCCTAAAACCATAAGAAAGAGTGAGTCTAAAGAAAGGAGATGAAATGAAAGAGATGGAAAGACTAAACCATAAAAAGAACATACTTACCGACTTATATGCTTAAGAGCTTGGATTCCCTAACCAAAATAAGAATAAGGTTAGGGGACTGAGTAGAAGGTTTTGAGAAAGGAAATAACATAAAATACAGAAAGGAACTAGAGTTTTGGGTTTACCTCAAAGATTGCAAGATCAATCTAACCTCCACCGAAATACTATAGAACTCACTTCCCAAAGTGTTTGATAAGCTTATGATGTTTAAGCTTATAGTTTTTCCCCAAACCAAGTGTTTACCCTCTCACACTCACTTAACACTAGCAGCTTCTGAACTTAGAGCAAATGGTGAATAATGGCTGGGTACTAGGTCCTATTTATAGAGTTTGGGAATGAAAATATCTTGATTTTACTTGAATAAAAATAATGGCTTTTTAGGTGAAAATCATTTGAATAATCGTTCAGCAGAGGCTGAAGACTCGTTCAAAAGATGCTGGACTGTTGAAGGAGTTTGAATGGCTGAAAGGAAAAGAATTCAAAAACAATTGAACATATGCTGAAGGAGGCGATATATCGCCCCCTGTAGGCGATATATCGCCTGGGCCAGTATGCCCGAGGCGACCGTGCATCGTTTCGTGTTTTCCGTATCTACGTGCTGCGACATATCGCCCCCTATAGCTGCGATATATCGGCACTCGCTGAATATTTAAACACGAAATTACACATTTTTAGCTAAGTTTGAATGGAGTAAACAGCCTTGACTAAGCCCTCAACGTATTCAAAGCTGCTGACTGACCCTATAACATTCAAACTTTACCCTTATTTAATTTAATCCTCCAAAATACTTAATCCTTAATTACCATTCATAACATGTGCTTAAAATCCTATTGGTTGAAGTATAAACCTTATAATATAATACATATAATCCTTAATATCAGTCACTTTAATCAAACCTTAGGTTATACTTAATATTCTTAAACTATAGATTAAACTTAGAAAATCTATAAGTACTACTATGAGTGTCCAAATAATTCCCGGTCTGAACCAAAAATCCACAGTAACAAAGATAATGCTATAAATACTATCATACTATTATCTATCTTAGCTAAGTAAAGTTCTTGGACTCTACACGTTCAGCTAAACACAATCATGGGCCAAAGTCATCATCAATCCTCAAGTCCAAAACCTAACCTCGGGGCCAATCCCGAGCCCCCGGGAAGTCCTAGTTCCACCAAACAAGGTGGTGGAATCAAACCCCAAACCCTTGGTCAAAAACCCTTGCAAACAACCCTAAAATCCTCTTCAGAAAACAGGGTAGCGCTACAGTGCTCATGGGAGGGCGCTACAGTGCTACAAACAGAAGGAAAATCCCTCAGCAAGCTTGGCCTAGCGCTACAGCACCCAAAGGCTAGCGCTGTAGCGCTAGTCACAGGCAGACTAACACCAGTTTTTCCCTCCTACGATTTCCTCGAACCAACCCCAACCAAAACTCTTCCAAATCTTTTCCAAACTCAAAAACAACCTTATGACCATACTCCACTCATCCCAAGCACCCCAAATACCTAGAACTCAAGCACATGCATCCCCAAACTCAAAATTCACCATAGCCACTTCTAGACACTAAAACTCAGCAGAAACCAGTTGAACATCAAAGTTAGAGTTTAGATTTTATACCTTTGGTGGAATTTCGACCTCAAGTTTCCTCTAGACTTCCTTGTCTTGCTCCTCCTCAGCCTTAGGCCTGAATTCCCTAAAGTTTCCATCCAATTCAACTTAAACACCATAGCTCAAAAACCAGAAACAGAAACTGAAGAACTCTAAAGTCTTACCTCAAGTGTTAGTGAATCCTTGCTTAACCTCTACCAATTCTCCAAACTTAGTTTAGAATCCTTGATGCTTAGTTTATCCCAGTTCTCCTCTGAACTTTGCTCCAGAAATCCTCAAGAAACAGATGAAGGAAATATAAACCGACCTAGAAAACTCTCTCTGTTTTCTCCCCTTTCATTTCCCTTCCTTTTCCTTCTTTTTTCAGACTTCTACACTTCTCTACAATTCCCACTAACATAAAGTCTCAGTAATCCCCATATTTAGAAAGCCAAATGACCTTAATGCCCTCCCCTTTATTTCTAGTCATTTAATCCACTTAAGGGTATTCTAGTCATTTTACCCAATTCCCGCTAACTCCTTGAGTGTCTCTAATATTTCTCGCTTAACTCCCGATACCTAACTAATCACCAATAATATTCCTCAATGTCAAAATAGACCCCAGTATACTCACTAAGTTCCCATTTATACCCCTAAGCTCACCCCGAGCCGGGTATAAATCCCCGCCATGACTTTTTTGCTACTTTGCTCACTAGGATCGTCTCGAGTCACAGATCATAGATATATCCACATAATAATGTGGTCTCGACAATTATCACATATATCAAATCAGTTATGCTCATAATGGCAAAAATTACGATTATTCCCCTCTAACCTAATCAGGGCCTACATGCATACTAATACACATATTCATGCATCTCAAATATTCAAATAATCATATAACATGCTTTAAATCATAATCATGCATCTTAATCATTAAAACCGCACATAATTCCCATTATGCCCTTCATGCACACTAATCAAGGCCCTTAAGCCTTATTAGAGAATTTGGGTCGTTACATAGCTAGTCCTTATAGTTTCAAACATTGTCTTATAAGGTTCACCGCTCATATATATATTTATATTGTAAGCATTTTTATATATATCTCCCAAGGTCAGGCACCTGTTTTGCACATGGCCAGGCACCTTTTGAGGCTCTCTAGGCTAGGCACCTATTTTGTACATGGCTAGGTGCCTGTTGTGGCTCACGAATCTAGGCATCTATTTTGCACAAGGTTAGGCACCCAGTGAGGCTGGGTACAATACCTCCCAAGTGATTGATGGCATTTGTCTTGCCAAGCACTTTATTTTTTGTTCTTTCTAATATGCTTTGACAATTTGACAATGGCAGTATGTGTGTCACATCAGTGTCCTTGGAGATGAGAGATGTAATATATAAGATAGGTGCTTGAAATTAGCGATAGTAGGCAATGTGCAAGGGTAGGCACAATGTCATTGCCATGTTACATCCTAGGGTAAGCTAGGTGATCTCTTCAGATCCTACCAAGATAAATTACACGACATAACTTGAAAAAAGAAGAACTACTATTACTACTTTGTGGAGGCCAATCGAGGTGACTTCTTTGGTTCCTAAGCAACACAAATAAAGGGAGTCTTATCAGAGGTTATCCTTGATGAATTCCACTAGCTTCTTCTTGAAGTCTTCTTATATACCTCTTCCAATCTTCAACATGATCAGCGACTTCTTTATCACAATGATCTCTTCCACGCGGAGTCTCCAGATGTATTGGTAAAAGGGGGATTGGAATACGGTTCACTTACCCCAGCAAGCAAGTTTTCATGGCCCTCTTCCACACATATGTACTTATGAGCTCTTTCAAAGAAGTCATCTAAGTTTGTAACGTCCCTCTTGAGGATGTTATCCCATAACTTGCTTTAGTTGAGCTTTGCTTTAGTTGAACTCCAGCTGTGATAGCCATCTTGAGCTTTGCTTTAGTTGAACTTCCCACCTTAGCTGCTTCCATATTGAATCTATGGATATAGATTTTCAGGCCTTCACTTTTGCCTTGTTTTATGTTAGCGAGTCTGGTACTCGGAATAACATAATCACGTACTATGTGGTGCTGCTGAAGAAATTCACCAGAGAATTGCCTCCATGACCTGATTGTTCCTAGCCTTAACCTCTTGAACCACTTGTACGCAGCTCCTTTGAGTGTAAGGGATAAAAAATGGCACCTTGTCCTGTTGTTGACTCCCCTTAACTTCATCAATTCATTGAAGGCGTCTAAGTGATACTTAAGGTCTGTAGTGCCCTCATATAGAGTCATGCAAAGCTCCTTGAAGTTAGTGGGGAGTTGTTCAACCTGAATGTTTCTTGTGAAGGGAGAATCATAATCTAATTCATAATCACCTCTATGCCCCCCAGATACAATGACCATCTTGCTTCAAAGGCTTTGGATTTCAGTGTCTAGTTCCCTTCTCTTTTTGTTTAAGGAGTCCCCTAGGTTCTCAGGGCGAACCCTTACTTTGGTTGTATCCTCTAGGGGAGCTGCAAGGGATGCGATTCTTACCTCGAAACCTCTCTAGTTAAGTTGTTCCCTTAATTTGGGTGGAACTCTTTTGCAAGCAGTCTTGGGTTCACACCTGTAATGTCCTCCTAATCCAGGATCGTTACAATGTGTAATTAAAATAGTGCTTAACTCGCTAAACGGGTCATTTGGACTTAAAATGTGTAATTGAACTAAAACCAGGTTTAGGTACTAAAAATTTCAGTTAAAAGTCAACCATTCCATTAAAAGAGTTTGAGTTCGATACATAGGATCCCAACAGAGTTTAAAACTGTTAGAATCTCAAAATGAATACAAAAGCCGACCTAAGTGGAAAAATCAGGGTCCAACCCTAGTTCCAACAGATCACGCAGATGTGGCGATCGAGCAGGCCTCATATGTACACCTTGCCCCTAAAGCTCTCCAACTCATGGTTGGTCTAGCTTTTCTTTTCCTTTACCTGCACCATTTAGCACCTGTGAGCCGAGGCTCAGCAAGAAAACATAATCATGCTCAAAAACATTAAATCATTAGATCACAAAATCATAATTAGCATGCCTAGAAATAATAAACCTACGCATGCATGCATTCAATCCAAATAAGTGACTATAGAGTCACACCAGGGCCCATTGCCCTATTCTCCAGATAATTGACTATAGGGCCACACCAGAGCCCATTGCCCTATTCCCTGTATAACCAGCCTTAGGGTTGGCCAAGCATAAGTCAAGCTCTTAAAATCAGATCTGGGTTGGTTTAGCCACATTGGCTGCGCTCAGCATGTTGTTGTTGGCCTTGACTTATAAGTCGAGCTTTTTTAGTCAGTGTTGACCCTTGATTTGGCCAATGACACGGAGTCAAATGTACGACAAAAAATAGAACAACAATTGAAAAAGATAATCTAACATAAAGGAAGAAAACACCAAGGAATTATAGTGGTTCGGCCCCAAAAGAATGGTAATGAGCTACGTCCACTTAGTGATCTTGTTATTATTGAATCTCAAAGTCGTGATCAAAGAACTAGGTTCTTGAGTTTCACAAACCTTGAATGTATTATAATAAGACGATGGACCATTCACTATAGCTCTTTTTTCTCTCAATATTTAGCAAAATGACTCAGGAATCCCCAGTCAAAAAATCCCTTCCTTGATCTATTTCATGCATATTTATAGGCTCAAGGAGGGTTACACATGCCAACATGCCCTATCTTTCCTTATTAATCGCGTATCAAGATAATAATGAAGAAATATTCAATGTAGTTTTTATAAGATTACAGCTTAAGAAGGAAATAAATGAGGTTATACGACCAGCCTAGTTGTCTTAAAAATTAACCTTGGCGACGCGGTGAGCTTCTGGTCGATGGTCGAGCAGTACTTTTGCCACGTGTCAACCACGTGTGAGAAATTCTCGCCACATCATCAGCAACCGTTTTTTGGGTAAACATTTGCCCCCCAAGTTTATTTATTGCGACCAGCAATAAGTAAACTTAGGAAACCGACTCTTCGAATAATCCACGAAATCTGTCAGAGCCGCCCATGCTTTTCTCGAAAAAGGTGACCAATCATGTCTAATCAAGTCTTTTCAGTTTCCCAAGAATGTGTTCGACGGCCATTTCACTTCCCCATGCTTAGAAAAATTTATTTATGATTACCTCGTTTAACGTGTCGCAGTTACTATATATAATACCCCAAATCCATTTTTTTACTTTTTACTTTTCATTCGCCATTTTCTCGTCAAGAACTCCTAAGAAGCTCGACTTTCAGAGCCCAAAAAAAATTCAAGGAGCTTTCATTGTTGTTCTAAGGTCCTCCGTTCAAACACTTGAAGCTTTCATTTCAGACCCCTCTTTTCATCCAAGTAAGTTTTATGAACCCCTTGGATGTTTGAGATGCCATGCAAAATTGTTTTTTATTTATTCAAATTTGTGTTCTTGGCTGTTCTTAACTGAAACTATTTTGGGGTAATGGGAAAATTTACTGATGCTTGATAGGATAGCGAAATAACGTTTCGTAGGAGTTAGGACCCAGATTGGTAGTCGAGATTGTAGATTTAGGGCATAAAATCGAAGTAAAAAATTCGATTTTTAAGCTAGTTGAAAAACTGGGTTTTTCCCGCCCCTTCGGAGTCGAAAAAGCTTTTTCCCGAAAAACTGTTTAATTCCGCTTTTCAATCTATTTTTCAAACTGCTCGTATAGAACTTAGTGTTTTTGTTAGAATGCTGCTGGCCGTATAAAACTTAATTTTTATACGCGAGAAACGTTATTCTAACCCTTAACACAAATTTTTAGGCTTTACGTTCTCACCTCCCCCTTTCTCTGTTCACAGCTTTTCATGCAAGATCCGTGGGGAGGTGAAAGACCCATCGACGATGACTTGCTAGCTCAATTGCTTGAGGACGAGGAGCAACTGGTGTTATTAATACCTAAAATTTCCTTTTTCTCGCGCCACTTCAAACACTCCATCTTCCCACATCCAAAATATGGGACGAGCAAAAACTAAAGCCCAGAAAAAGAAACCTTCCAATCCTTCAAATCAGCCTGCTCCTCGGGCTGAAATTCCCTCGACCAGTGGTCGAGGAAGAAATATCCCCGACCCTAGCATCCAAACTCACGCTCAGCCCCAAAATGTTGTTCAACCAGATGTTGAATGGTATGTTGCACCTGTCAGCCGGGTAATGATCAGGATGATCGCCAATTACATCAAAAAATATGGACTCTCTGGGGTGACATTAGTCCGACCCACTCAAGACCACGGGCGAACTTGCCTGGAGGCGTTTTCAACGCCTGGTCGAGGTACCACATTGAGGCAGGGGTTACCTTGCCTCTTCATCCTTTTTTCCAAGGGGTGGCCAACTACTTCGGGGTCGCCCCTTTCCAAATAACTCCCAATGGATATAGAATGCTTGTTGCACTCTATATCCTTTATAGCCACAAAAAATGGCCTGTCCCCACACCACATGAGGTCAATTATCTGTTCGACCTTAAGTCTAACCCCAACCAAGAAAGCACGGGGTTTTTCCACTTTTGTCACCAGGAAACGGGTCACACTTTCTTGTCTGACACCACTCACATATCAAACATGGGGAAGTACCATCAGGAGTATTTCCTTATGACTGACATGGTCGTGAACAACCTGGCCTTCACTCAAGAAGGTAATGTCTCTGTACCACTGGTCGTTAATCTTTCTTCAATTTTTTCTCTACACTTTCTTAGATTTTTAGTGCCTTTCAGGCCCATGGTTGCGACTAGACCCCACTCCAGACATGGAGTTAAGATCAGCCCTCTTGGCTGATTGACGTGGAGAAGAGCATCAAGCATCTGGTCACAGAGGCTAACCTTAGGCTGATCGGGCTTTTGGCTCCTCACCAGGATGTGAGGGAGTCAACGGCGGGAAGTGCCACTGGCGAGGAGATTCCCGAGCAGCACCCAGACGTGTCACAACCTCAAAGGAGGACAACCGAAGTGACAATCAAGGCACCCTCCAACATTCCACGAGCTGCTGTTCCCCCGCCCTTCAGGGAAAGGGAAAAAAGAAGGCCACCGAACCTCCCACTCCCATCGACGAATCTTCAGATGAGAACGGTACTGATCTTTTGCTCTTAGATAGTTTTCCAATTCCCTGTCACTTATTTGACGGGGACGGCAACTTTAAGTATACTCCAAACTTTAGTTCAGATTTCTTTCAGGTAGTAAGTACTTCAGTAAGTAATGTAGCGGCCAGTAGTTGTAGCACGGGTACTTTACTTATAATCTCTTTACTTTCATTTTTAGCTCTGTCTATATATCTTGTCTCACTGCTTGTGTTGTTTCTTTTTGTGTAGATATGTCATCTGAAGACGTGTTCAAGCATTACAAGGCTGCTGCTGCATCTTCAGGCCAGAAGAAAGACAGCAAGAGGACTAGGGGGAGAGCAGTAAAACTGCCTCAAAGAAGGCCCGAACTGAGGACTCTCTAGCCACTGTCCCTTCGAAGGACAACACTCCACCTCCATCGCCCCTCGAGCAGCCGGACTCAACTCCTTCGGTCGACCAGCATTCCACTCCTCCAACACCCATCAATCAGCACCCTACTACTCAGGTCCCTACCAGCCAAACATAGCGCACTCAACCCGAAGGCTCCCTGTCCAGCATCGTGGTTAGCTCAGCCAGGGAGAGGATATACAAGCTCTCCAAACACAAATGTAGTCAAGAGGCCATTAACGAAACCATTTCCATGGAGATTGACCAAATACTCAACTGAGGGCTGAATGAGATAGTTAGCGTAAGTTACTTCCTGATGCTGAATAATTTGCTTTAGATTTTCTGCCATCGCCTTACCCTTTTCATCTAGCTGCAGGGATTGCTGACCATGACCGCTGGCTGGCGTCGTGTGGGTGCAATGGTATCCAAGACTAAGAATTTTGACACCAGGCTTACTGAGGCTAAGAAAGCGCTTGAAGGGAAAAACGCTGACCTGCTCGAGAAGAACAATGAGCTAACTAAGCAGAACAGTGAGTTGCTTGAGAAGAGTGCAGAGCTATCTAAGCAAAAATAGGAATTGCTCGAGCAAAAAGCCACTCTAACCGAGGAGCCACTGGAGGTTCAGGATGCCCTAAAGAACTCCAATGAAGACAAAGAAATATTCAGGGAAAGCGCCAAACTCAACTACCAACAATCTAAACAGCTCGAGCTTGATTTGATTGCGAGCAGGCATGAGACGGAGGAGCTGGAAAAGCGTGTGAAGGAGCTTGAGGAACTCAAAGCCAGGAACTTGGAGAAGTACAAGGAAGCCACTCATCTTTGCTTCTACAAGTTCTGGAAGCACAACTGGAAGGCTAACTTCAGCTACTTGTCAAAACACCTGAGGTGGACTCTAATGTCTCAGTGTGCCATTCGCCTGGAAGAAGAAGAGAGGGCTAATGTTCCTGCTTACCCAGAGATCTCTCTGGCAACAGGGATAGATGGTGCAAATAATGAAGCTAGCGCAACTGTCGACCAGGACGCTCCTCAGGACCCTCCAGCCTCTTAGTATTTTCCCTTTTATCTTTTAATCTTTTAATTACATGACCTACAGGTCGTGATGTAAAGACATTAATTTTTTATTGTTGTGTGGGAAAATATTTTCCTTTTAATCAAATAATTACATATGAGCAATACTGCTTGCAGTGTAAAGTAATTTGTTTTTGATATTATAATACATTTTCATTTTATTATAACATCTGTTCGCATGACCAAACTTAGCATAGCACTTTGGTTTGATTTAACAAAATACAAAATTTTGAAAAATACTCTAAGTACCCTAGCATGCTTTCACTTATTTTTCTCATGTGTTTACATACCTTTCGATATGCTTTGCTTACTAGATACCTTATATGCCCCCCAAGTGATCGAGGAGCTTTAGGTCCTTGGTCACTTGCCTTAACCAAAACCTGTTTGAACAATACTGCTCGGAGCAAAATAATTAAAATTGTAATACAACAAAACAACACACGTAATGATCAAATACTTGTAATAAATACAATAATTGGCAAGAAATGACTGGCTGTGCACAGTCCCTTATATTTCTCGTAATAAATGGACAAAACATGTCTATACGAGTGATCAATAAGATCTTACACTTATAAGCGATCAGTCAAATCAAATGACCAACCTTTTTTCAAAACTTGTAAAAAGTAAATTAATACAGGCCAATTCTTTAAGAAGAATTGTTTATTGATTAATACAAGCCAATTCAAAACTTGCATAGGTGTTCTCCATTCCAATAGCGAGGAACGAGATCTCCGTTTAAGCGAGCAAGTTTATAGGTGCATGGGTGAAGGACTTCTTCAATCTGGTATGGCCCTTCCCAATTAGGTTCGAGTACTCCAGCAGCTTGGTCGCGGGTGTTTAGAAAAACTCTTCGGAGTACAAGATCTCCAACACTGAACTTTCTTTCTCTCACTTTAGAGTTGAAATACCGGGTGACTTTTTGCTGGTATGCAGCTACTCAGAGTTGAGCTTGCTCACGTTTCTCACCGATCAAGCCAAGGGATTCCATCAACAGTTGGTTGTTCGACCTTCGTCGTACATTATTCTGCGATGTGAAGGTGAATCTAACTCAACAAGCAACATAGCCTCATATCCATAAGCTAAAGAGAATGGAGTATGGCCTGTTGTTGTTCGATGGGAAATTATGTACGACCAAAGGACTTCAGGCAATTGTTCTGGCCACGCCCCCTTAGCTTCTTCTAGTCTTTTCTTCAATGTATCCTTTAGCGTCTTATTGACTGCTTCAACTTGTCCGTTTTCTTGGGGATGAGAGACTGAAGAAAATCTCTTGATAATTCCATGCCATTCGCAAAAATCTATGAATAAATCACTATCGAATTGGGTGCCATTATCTGAGACGATCTTCCTTGGCAATCCATATCAACAAATGATGTTTTTTATCACAAAATCCATCACCTTCTTGGTTGTTATGGTTGTGAGCGGCTCAGATTCGGCCCACTTGGTGAAGTAGTCGACAGCAACTATGGCATACTTGATGCCGCCCTTTCCTATGGGCATGGATCCGATTAGATCTATGCCCCAAACTGCAAAAGGCCATGGACTTTGCATCTGTTTAAGCTCATTGGGGGCTGCTTGCGGGATTTTGAAGAACCTCTGGCACTTGTCGCACCTCCGCACAAACTCCATTGAGTCTTCATTCATCGTGGGCCAAAAGTATCCTTACCTCAGTATCTTTTTTGACAAGCTTTGCCCCCCAGCGTAGTCTCCACAAAAGCCTTCGTGTACCTCTTTTATCAATTCTTTGGCCTTCTCTTTCAAAACACATCTGAGGAGTGGCATTGAGTATCCTCTTCAGTACAAGATTCCATCGACCAAGATATACCTAGCAGCCTGTCGCTGAAGGGTCCTGGCTTTGTTTCTGTCCGTTGGTAATAAGCCTTGCGTCAGATACTCTATATATGGTGCCATCCACGTATCCGCCATCTGGATCACCATAGCGGTCTCCTCTGCCGTGATGCTTGGCATTGATAGCCGCTTAACCGGTACTATATTTAGAGTATCAGCATCTTTCGCACTTGCTAATTTGGCCAAAGCACCAGCGTTGGAATTCTGGTCGAGATGTACTTGCTGGAGGCTGTATTTGTCAAACTGAGCCAATAGATCTTTTTTTTGTCAGGTAGGCAACCATCTTTAAACCTCGCGCCTGGTATTCTCCCATGACTTGATTCACCACTAGTTGAGAATCACTGTAGATGTCAAGCACTTTTATATTCATGTCCCTGGATAACCGCAATCCAGCGAGTAATGCTTCATACTCGGCCTCATAGTTAGAAGCAGTGAAGTCAAACCTGATTGCGCAGTGAAATTGATACCCTTCTGGCGTTATCAATATCACTCCTACCCCAGCGTGGCACTCGTTAGAAGAAGCATCTGTAAATAATTTCCACATGGGAGCTTGGTTTTGACATTTAAGCTCATTAGGCTCTTCAACCTGCTCGCTATCTTTAAGCTCTGTGAATTCTGCAATGAAGTCAACCAGGGCTTGCCCTTTTATCACTGCTCACGGCAAGTAAGATATATCAAACTACCCAAGTTCGACTACCCATTTCAACAATCTACCCGCAGCCTCTGGTTTTTGCAGGATTTGTCGTAGAGGCTGGTCGGTCAAAACCATAATTGGGTGAGCTTGAAAGTAAGGCCGCAGCTTCTTGGAGGCCAAAACTAGGCAATAGGCTAGCTTCTCGATGGGTGGGTACCGCTGTTCTACTCCAAGTAACCTTTTGCTTACATAGTGAACAGCCTTCTGCATGCCTTCTTCCTCCCTTACTAAAACGGTACTAGCAGCGTATTCCGTGATCGCCAGGTAGATGAACAAAGTTTCTTTATTGACCGGCTTTGACAGGATGGGTGGTTGCATCATATGAGTTCTTAATGCTTGAAAAGCCTATTCGTACTCCTCTATCCATTCAAACTTTTTAATGCCTCTAAGTAGATTAAAGAATGGGACGCACTTATCTGTTGACTTTGAAATAAATCTACTAAGAGCAGCAATTCTTTTGGTTAAGCTTTGAACATCCTTAATCTTTGCTGGTGATTTTATGTCGATCAGGGCTTTAATTTTCTCAAGATTGGCTTCAATTCCTCTCGAGTTAACTATAAATCCCAAGAACTTTCCTGACCCTACTCCGAAAGAGCATTTAAGGGGATTCAGCTCCATCTGATATTTGTTCAAGACGTTGAAGCACTCCTGCAAATCCTTTACATGCCCTTCTGCTTTCTTCGACTTGACCAGCATGTCCTCAACGTAGACCTCCATGTTTGTGCTAATCAGTTCCTTAAACATGTGGTTGACGAGTCGCTAGTTAGTCGCACCAGCATTTTTCAAACCGAAGGGCATCACTTTGTAACAGTAGAGCCCTGTATCAGTCTGAAAGCTAGTGTGATCCTCATCAGGGGGATGCATACTAATCTGATTATACCCGGAGTATGCATCCATGAATGGGAGGATCTCATGTCCTGCAATGGCATCGACCAGCTGGTCGATTCTTGGGAGTTGGAAACAGTCTTTGGGGCAGGCTTTATTTAGGTCTGTAAAATCCACGCACGTACGCAATTTTCCATTCGGCTTGGGAACTAGCACGGGATTAGAGACCCACGATGGATAAAACGCCACCCTAATGAACCCATTCTCCTTCAGCTTCTCGACTTCTTCTTTTAAGGCCTTTGATCTATCTTTGTCGAGCAACCTTCTTTTTTGTTGCACTGGTGGAAAACTCTTGTCGATGTTCAGGACATGGCTGATGACTGCAGGGTCTATCCCGACCATGTCTTTGTGCGACCAGGCAAAGACTTCCTGGTTTCTCCTTAAAAATTCCACTAGTGCTTGTTTTGTTGTTGTCTCTAAGTTTTTACCGACTTTCACAACCCTGGTCGGATTTTCTTCATTGAGTTGGACCTCTTCAAGGCCCTCGATGGGTCCAACTTCTTCCTCAAAATCCCCAAAGCGAGGATCTAAATCCCTATCCTCACTTTGGGCGATGCCCTATTTGGTGACATTATCACCCGAGTGGGCCTGAGCATCAGTTGCCACTTGCAACTCTTTCCCGCAAACATCTCTCGATACACCCTTCTTTGCCTTGGTGATCGAGGCGTTGTAGCACTCCCTCGCTTCCCGCTGATTTCCCAATACGCAACCTATCCCTGCGTCTGTTGGGAATTTCATGGCGAGGTGCCATATCGAGGTGACGACTCGTAGGTCGACCAAAATTGGTCTCCCAATCACAGCATTGTATGCTGAAGGACAATCAACTACTATAAAAGTATGGAGTAATGTCCTATTAGCAGGTGCAGTACCTGTTGTAACTGGACGCCTAATCGACCCTGTTGGGGCGAGCCCTTCGCCGGAAAAAACATAAATGGTTTGGTTGCATGGCTCCAAGTCTTTGACTGACAACTTCATTCTTTCCAGCGAAGACTTGTATAGGATGTTAACCAAACTCCTTTTGTCGACCAACATCCTTTTCACCATCATGTTGGCAATTTGTACGTCTACGACCAGCAGATCGGAGTGTGGGAATCGTACGTGCTGGGCGTCGTCATCAAAGAAGGTTATCAATTTCTCCTCTGTACGAGCCTTTTTTGGTGCTCGATCTTCCACACTCATCATCTCGATGTCCTGGTCATGGCGTAGGGTCCAAGCATATCGTTCCCTTGCCTTCCCACTGTCTCCTGCAAGATGTGGGTCTCCGCAGATGGTGAGTAAAGTGCCTGCCACAGGAGCTAGCTGTAGAGGTGGAGAGCGTTGGCGTGTAGGCACCTGCTCGTTACCACCTTGAGCCTCTCACTGAGACCCTCCTGCGGCTCGCACATATCTTCTTAAATGTCTCTGCCTGATCAGGAACTCAATCTCGTCCTTTAACTGGTTACATTCATTGGTGTCGTGCCCGTAGTCGTTGTGAAAACGACAGAACTTTGTTGTATCTCTCTTGGAGATATCTTTCCTTATAGGTGCGAGTCATTTGTAAGGCACGCTTGAGCTGGTCGCCTGGTAGACTTCAGCTCGGCTTTCGACAAAGGCCGCGTAGTTGGTGAATCTTGGCTCATATCAATTGCCTTTGGGGCGCATACTCTCAGAAGTTGAGGGTCCATTTTTCGCCCGTTTTCCACCATTCCTAACATTGCCATCCCGTTGCCTTTGTCGTTGCCATTGGTTTTTTCTGACCTGTTGGCGGCTTTGGCGGGTTCTTTGGGTCCCTTGTCTTTATTTGGCTATTTCCCTTCATTGGTAATCGCATCTTCGAGCTTGATATATCGATCGGCCCGATCCAAGAACTCTTGGGTACTTTTAACCCCATGCTTTCTAAGGCTACTCCAGAGGGGTGAATGGCGCCTAACTCCAGCAGTTAGAGCCACCATCTTACCTTCATCGCCCACTGTCTTGGCTCCAGCTGCAACTCGCATGAAGAGTTAGACATATTCTTTCAAGGGCTCTCCCTCTTTCTGGTATATCTCGACCAGCTCATTGGCCTCTGTGGGGTGCACACGACCCGCGTAGAACTATCTGTAAAATTCCTTCACGAACATTTCCCAAGATACTATACTAGCAGGAGGGAACTTGAAGAACCACTCATGAGCGGTGTCAGATAGTGTCGCAGGGAAGATTCAGCAGCGGGCGACTTCTGACACTTTTTGTATGTCCATTTGTATCTCAAACTTATTAACGTGAGATACTGGGTCTCCGTACCCGTCGAAGTTTGGCAATGTAGGCATCTTGAACTTACTGGGGGTTTCGACCGCAGCAATCCTTTGTACGAAGGGGGTGCCTCTCCTCCTATCGTACTCAATATGGGACGTTCGTCTCCCGGCCAGTTGTTGTACTGCCTGGTTCAGGGCATCAATCTTAGCCTGAACAGCTTCCGCGACTGCTGGGGTTGCTGGTGCCAGGGGAGCATACTCATCGTGCCTCTCATGGCGGTCGTTAAATACGTCCCTAAGATCATTGTCTCTATGTCTCTGCTCTCTAGCTCCTAGCCGACTAAAGACGTTCGGCTGCCTGGGCTGCCCCCCAACATTGTGGCTAGCTAGTCCATTTTCTCTAGGTGGGGGGCTTCTGCCTCCACCTCTTTCTTCATTTCTCTAGCCAGCATTCCCTCTATCGAAATCAGCTTCGTTATAGCTATGGCCATCTCTGAATTATGGCTGACTATGACATGATCGGTTGTTCACGTTATTTCCTCCTCGAGTCAGCATTCCCCGAGTGTCAGGGGGAGGCCTATGCTGGTCGTTGGGTCCCCATACATTGTTATGCCGTGGGGGGGCCCTGACCGCAGAGCCTGACTCTGTGATCCTCCTATTGGCAGAAGGACGCTGCCCCCTGCTCGGTAGATTCGGCTCTTCATCCACTGGGCGTCTAGGGCTACGCAGTGGCTGCCTTGCCCTATTCTGCCTCTGGCACTGGGATTGCCTCAACCAGCCTGGGATGGAGGCTGCTGCTCAGGATCCCTAGGTGGGACATCATCCTAAGCCATAGGCGGCTGCTCTAGCCTTTGAGGGCTTGTTGGCTGGAGCGGAGGACTTGGATTGGGACCTCTTTGAGGTGGTGCGCTTGGTGGCTGATCTAGCTGGGAAGCTGGTACATCTTGACTCCTAGCCAGTTGAATGGCTGCTTCAAGGGCGGCCATGGCATCCCTCTGCCGACGATCCATTTCTGTCTGCCGCTCACTCAGCTCTTGGCATTGACGCTCTATTTCCCTCTGCTGCAGCGCCATGGTCTCCGCAGCATTCTCCTGATTGGCCCTCAGATTGGCCAACTCATCTTGCAATACTCCCAGCGTTGCCCTCAGTGTTTTGGAATCTAATTCTTCCTCATCAAACTCCAAATGAGGTTCATTCTCAGCCACGTTTGGGGGAGGAGGTTGGGACGATGTAGTGCCAGCAGCCTGTCCAGTCTTCTTGGATGTTTTCGCCATCAGATTTTTCACAATTTTTTTCCCAAACTCTCAATGAAAGCACCAGAATGTTGACCATCGATTTGGCCAACGACACAGAGTCAAATGTACAACAAAAAATAGAACGACAATTGGAAAAGATAATCTAACATAAAGGAAGAAAGCACCAAGGAATTATAGTGGTTCGGCCCCAAAAGAATGGTAATGACCTACGTCCACTTAGTGATCTTGTTATTATTGAATCTCAAAGTCGTGATCAAAAAACTAGGGTTCTTGAGGTTCACAAACCTTGAATGTATTACAATAAGATGATGGACCATTCACTATAGCTCTTTTTTCTCTCAATATTTGGAAAAATGACTCAGGAATCCCCAGTCAAAAAATCCTTTCCTTGAGCTATTTCATGCATATTTATAGGCTCAAGGAGGGTTACACATGCCAACGTACCTTATCTTTCCTTATTAATCGCGTATCAAGATAATAATGATGAGATATTCAATGCAGTTATTATAAGATTACAGCAGAAGAAGGAAATAAATGAGGTTATACGACCAGCCTGGTCGTATTAAAAATTAACCCTGACGACGTGGTGTGCTTCTAGTCGATGGTCGAGCAGTACTTTTGCCACGTGTGAGAAATTCTCGCCACGTCATCAGCAACCATTTTTTGGGTAAATAGTCAAATATATTAGATGAACAATCATCATTTAACACGGGTCTGCACAGCACAATCAACATGTTTAACAAAACATTCTAAGTACGATTACAACCATTTTCAAAAACTGAGGCTCAAGCCCTAATCAACAACCCAGATGCAGTTTTTTTACCTGAAGTCCTTAGTGAATAGCATATGACAACCCCAAGTACGGTCCTTTCCTCCTGAGCCTAACGGTTCACCCTATTCATAACCATAACAAGAAATAACTATCAAGAAATGAACTAATAAAGGCTTCCAGACTGAGTCCTAGCCTCCGAGACCCTGAATTCTACTAACCCGGGTAGTAGAACCATTCCCGAGCCCTTAGGTTTGGGTCCCATACCCCAAAACCTAATTTCTAATTTTTTTCAAAAATTAAAGTCGTCCCCCCCCCCCCCCACTAAGAACCACAGCGCAGCAAGTCAGAGAGCCTCGAGCCCAAAATCACAAGGCTTGCGCCGCAGCGGAACCCGCCTAGCAACGCGAAGCCAAGGTGGTTCGAGGCACACCCTTGCCTCTCTGAGTTCATAAGGGTCACAGCACCCCAAGAATAGGGTTGCGACAGGACCTTGCGAACCCACATTGCCTGCGATTTCAGAGATCGCAATTCCTCCCAAAATCGTCCCAAGATATGGATTTAACCAGAATCGACCATAGGAATGGTCTCAGCAGTACATAAATACCATAATCAACATCAAAACTTACAAAATATCAATTAAAACTCAAAATCAAACTTAACAAAACTAACTCAAAGCTCTTAAAGGAAACAACCTGAATAACTTGGAGAATCAAGCTTTCCCCATTGGAATCCACGCTCTGTACAGTCCCCACTCCTTCACAAGACCAATCCCCAACTCAAACCACCATTCAAGATTAGAATTCAAAGCTTTTTCCTTCAAAGTTCAAAAGGCACTCCCACATAAGGGAGAGAAAGAGAGAGAAGGAGAGAGAGGGATAGAATGTAACGCCCTGGATAACCAAGACCGTTACACTGTGTGTTTATAAAGGTACAAGACTTGCTAATCAAGCCATTTAATTAAAAATGTGGCACTAAACCATAATTGAACTACGGTTAAAAGATTTTGGTCATAAACGATAAATTTCATTTAAATAAGCGTTTGATACACAGGATCCCAAAAATAAACAGGGTTAAAGAACAGTTTACAAAATTTCAAAGGTTATATACAACCACAAGCCACTCTAATGGCAAAATAGGCATTTTAGGATCTCCTGTCCCTGTATCATCCCTCGCCCGTGGTGGCCGAGCAGCCGGCTATGTACATTCTGCCCCCAAAACTCTCCAATTCAAGTTTGTTCTAGCTTACCCTTGCCTTTACCTGCACCACGTAGCACCCACAAGCCAAGGCCCAACAAGAAAACCATATCACAGAGCATAATCAATAATCAGTAATCAAATAATTCACAAATCATCAATTAGATACTCAGCAGATCACATTGTTCACATAATCAGTGATATCAATCATCAAACCAACAATCTATCATTCAGGTAATTAACATGCCACAATCATCAGATTAACAAAAGTAAACATATCATGCAATATCCAAGGTCGATGCCCTTAGGTCGCACCCTCTATTTATCCCACTGACTCCAGCTCTCTTAGGACGAGCTCAGTGATTATATAATTAACCTCAGCTACCAGTGCCGAGTCGCGTCTTGTGCGCCAATATTAATTCCAGCACTCTTAGGCCATTTATTTCATGTTCACATGGCATAATACTATCATACACATTGCATACAAGTATAGGGAACTCTTAGTCCCAACATAGCCACACAATCGGGGTGCAGTTTTCTTACCTTTGATTCCGAGTGGAGAAGGTGAACTGGTTCCGAGCAAAATCCCTAGCCTCGAGCCTTGGCGACAAACCTAGTCACAAGAGTCATTGATATCTATCAACTTCCAATCAGAAATAAAATACCTAGGGAACAAAGCTAGCCTCCGGGACCTCAATTTATACTAAACCGGGTAGTAGAAATTATCCCAAGCCCCTAGGTTTGAACCCCCGAGCCCTAACAACACTAAGAACCCCTCTAAGCTTAAAACTATCAGGCGGGTCGCGACTTGGCTCAGCAAGTCGCGACTTGCCCCAATTCAGAGAGCAAGCTCTCACGCCAAAGGGGAGGCGGGTCGCGACTTGGCCAAGTAAGTCACGGCGCGCCCACAAGTTAGAGAGCTCCCTCGGCCAGAAGGCCACATGCGCCACGGCGCGCCCTACAAACCCAGAGAAAACCTGGGTTTTCTCCTCCTTCTTCCAGCCAAGAACACCTAAATTTTCTAAGAATTTTCCCCTCAACTCCACACTAAACCAGCCACGAATTTAGACCCATAATCACACATATTTTCATCCTATAATTCCCAGCAATATAAATAAAAATCACACCTCAACTCAGACATAGAAATCAAGCAATATCCCTCAATCACTAGCCTAATTCAACTAAAATCCTTACCCCAATTTAGCTGCTAACTTCACTTTGAATACCCAAAATTCTACCTAACAAACACAAATGCAATTCAGAGATGAAAAACAAGAATTCATACCTCAAACTAGCTAGCCTTTCCTCTTAATTTCCAGGTCCAACACCCAGCTTAATTCTCTTCAATTCCTTTTTGTTTTCCTCCAAAAATCCCCAACCCAAGCCTAGCTTCAACAATGAAGAGTAAGAGAGAGAGAGAGAGAGAGATGTGTGAGGGTGAGGAAGAGAGAGAGCTAAGACCTTTTTTGTTTCTTTCTTTCCTTAGATTACAGTAAAATCTTCTGTTTTGTTTTTAATCAAAAAGGCTGAGTATACCCTTAGTCTTAGAAAATTACCTTTTTACCCTCCCACAATAAAACTAACATATAACTTAATCTAGGGGTATAATGGTCATTTGTTCCCAATTCCCTCTAATTCCTCAAGTGTTTCTAATATTTACCACTTAAATCTCACCATCCAAATAATCACCAATTATTTACCAAATGTCTAATAATCTCCAATATATCTCCTAAATTCCAGAAAATAACCCCAGGCTCCCCCAAGCCGGGTATAAATCCCCGCCGTAACTATTTCGCCAAACCGCTCACTAGGACCGCCTCGAGCCATATGCTGCAAATGTATCCACATAATAATGTGGTCTCAACAATTTATCACATATAATCACATTTATGCCCTCAACGGGCTAAAATTACAAATATGCCCCTATAAGCTAAACAGGGCCTACATGCATACTAATACTCATAATCATGCATTTCACATATCCATATAATCATATAAGCATGCTTATCACATAATCATGCATTAAATCATTTAAATCACACATAAACCAATTATGCCATCCCGGCACACTAATCAAGGCCCTTAAGCCTTATTAGTAATTTTGGGTCGTTACATAGAGAGTGTTTTTTGTTTTCAGAAGTTTATCAACATAACCTATTGACTAAGTATACATGATCTCAAAAGACCAAAATTCCCCTAAGGCAATACTTCCCTCTCAAAGCCCACTAAGGGCGAAAGCGTCATTTTACACTCCCATCTCACATTATACTTATAATCTTAATTAATTCAACCAAACCTGGAATATCACTATTTTTCCCAAAATACAACTCATACTCCAATGAGTCCCAACAACTCACCGAATTACCGAAATACCACTTGGCTCACCCCGAGCCGGGTATAAGTCCATGTTGTGACTAAACGACTATCTTGCTCAAAAGGACTGACTCATGTCGAATATCTCAAATATACCCACATAATAATGTGGTCTTGTCACATAATATCATTTAATCACATTTATGCCCTCAATGGGTCAAAATTACTAATATGCCCCTTTAAATAAAAGCGGGCTTGTTTCACACATTTAATAAACTTAAACATGCTTAATCAGTCATATAATGATATAACTCATGCAATTCACATAATCACATAAATATTCAATTAAATCACATAATATTCCAATAATTCCATCTTGGCCCCCTAATCAAGGCACTAAGCCTTATTAGGAATTTTGGGACGTTGCAACTATCCCCTCCTTATAGAAATTTCTCCCTCAACATTTACCTTAACAGCTCGGGATATTGATCCTGCATGTTTGACTCTAATTCCCAGGTCGCTTCCTCGCCTTTGTTGTTCCTCCATAATACCTTAACCAAAGGTATGGTTTTATGTCTCAATACTTTGTCCTTCCTATCCAAGAGTTGAACTGGTCTCTCTTCATAGGGCAAATCTATCTGTAGCTCTAGATCCTCATAACTCAACACATGAGTTACATCTGACACATTTCTGAAGCATCAAAATGTGGAATACGTTATGAACCCTTGATAGCGATGGGGGTAAAGCCAATCTATAGGCTACCTAACCAATCCTCTCTATAATTTCAAAAGGTCCCATGAAGCTAGGGCTTAGCTTGCCCTTCTTCCCAAACTGCTTCACCCCTCTCAATGGTGAAACACGAAGGAAAACATAGTCCTTAACCTGGAACTCTATGTCTCTATGCTTGGGATCAGTGTAGCTCTTCTGTCTACTCTAAGAAGCGAACATCCGAGCTCTAATCTTCTCAATAGCCTCATTGGTCCTCTGAATTGTTTCAAGACCCACACATTTCCTCTCATCCATTTCATCCTAATGGATGGGTGATCTATTTTTCCTACCATACAACATCTCATAAGGAGTCACTCCAATAGTCGATTGGTAGTTGTTGTTGTAGGAAAACTCAATCAATGGCAAGTACTTAATCCAGGACCATTCAAAGTCCAGCACACATGCTCGCATCATGTCCTCTAATATTTGTATCGTCCTTTCAGATTGCCCACCTGTCTGAGGATGATAGGCGATACTAAACTTCAATTGTGTACCCATAGCCTCCAACAGCCTTCCCCAAAACTTGGAAGTAAAGAGGGGGTCCCGATCTGACACAATGGACCTAGGAGTCCCATGAAGGCGTACTATCTCTTTCACGTAGAGATCAACTTACTGATCCATTGTAAATTCCATCCTTACTGGCAAGAAATTGGCTGATTTGGTATATCGATCAACAACCACCCAAACTAAATCATACTAACTCACGGTCCTGGGTAATCCCACTACAAAGTCCATAGTAATGTCCTCTCACTTCCACTCAGGGATACCCAAAGGCTGATATAGCCCTACTGGTCTCTGGTTTTCAGCTTTCCTTTGCTGACACGTTAGGCACTTAGCCACATATTCTATTACATCTTTCTTCATCCCAGGCCACCAATATAGCAATTTCAAATCTTGATACATCTTCATGATGTTTGGATGGAGCGATTACGGCGTGGTATGAGATTCATCCAAAATCTCTCGTTTTATAGCAGAGTCCATCATAACACAAATACGTCCCAAGTATCTCAGTAAACCCATCTCTGAAACGGTGTAGTCCCTAGCCGCTCCAGCTAGGACCTCCTCTTTATGCCTCATCAACTGAAGGCCATTCATTTTTCCTTCCTTAATTCTCTCCAGAAGAGTATATGCAAGGTGATGTTAGCTAACTGGTTGTAATGCCTCAACTAATTCTAAGACTTCAGACCATTAAAAACTACTAAGACATAGCTACTATTTTGGAAGACATACATAAAATAATAGAACTTTATTATAAAAATCCAAAATACGGGATCCCATTATTATTTACATAAAAATATTAAAGAAAACATAACCTTTAATTAATTGTTCAAAACGAATTGCGAAAAAACATATATACATAAATTAAAACTCAAAAATATAAACTTCATCCTCGATCTTCCAGCAGTCCATCCCCAATACACATGCCAAAGCTGCCATGAATCCATCCCGCCTTCCATGCTTATTTTCCTGAACCATCTAAAATAAAAGGAACGAGTCTAATGCCTAGCAAGGAAAATTTACTAAATCATAACATAAATCATAAGACTAAAAACATATACTATAAAAACATATAACGTAAAAGCATATATCATATAAACATAGGACTACAAAATTTATGGTCATTTACTCATTACCGTAGTATGTGATAAAACCACCTAGGTCCTCAGTCTACTAATCGAGGTAGGTTAGATGACAAAATAGTATATGATAAACCATCTAGGTCCTCAGTCTACTAATCGAGGTCGGTTTAATCATAACTCTAATCTACAATAATGATAAAAAAAAATAGGGATTTATTTGCTATCTAAGCAACTATATTTCCCAAGTGACTACAACATAAAACATATACATACATATACATAAACATAACATAGCATATAAACATTTCATAGCATATAAAATCTAACCTATTTTCCTTACCAAAAACCGGGATATTGGAGACAAGAATGGGATTGGAAAACTCCTAGAACCAAACAGTAATAATCATAAGTTTCTAAAGAAATGAAGAAGAAAAGGAGATCTAAACTATCAAGATAGAAACTTACCAAAAACTTTAAGTTTCAAGAAACTTAAACACCTAACCAAATACCATAATAACAAGTTAGAATATGAAAGAAATGAAAGAAAATAAAAGAGCTATAATGAAATAAACCCGAGGATAAGAATACCTTTCATAGACTAGAACTTCGATCTACACCTCAATACCAAAATGTCACTCTATCTTACTTCCCAAGTGTTTAGAAAAGCTTAGATTGGAAAGCTTTTAAATCCCAAAACCCTAGTGTTTTCTCTCTAGAATAAACTTAATAGCTTGGAGCCTCTGAAGAATGCTTGAAAAATGAATGAAATGGTTGAGTACTAAGACCTATTTATAGAGTTCAATGAGCGAAACTAATCCCTTTTAAAAAGAATAAATAAATGAATATTAATTGAATAAATTTGAATTATTTGTTCTACAGATGCCTAGAACTCTGTCAAAAATGTTCAGGAGCAAATCTAGGTTGTTGAGGGCTATTTCTAATTCGGTTCCACAAAGTTTCAAAAATGCCACCAAGGGCCGATATATCGCCCCATATAGGTGATATATCGCCTACCCCTATGCCCCGAGCCTTCGTGGTTCGTTCATACGAAGTCGACGTGTTCGTATCAACCTTAGGTGATGTATCGGCCCCTATAGCTGCGATATATCGGCATACGCTGATATTTTAAACATGTTTTTGCACAATTTCAGCACCCTTGAAGTTTGGTAAAACAACTTTGACTGAGTAAAATGTGATCCTAACAGCTACTGGAAGGTTCTAGAACTTCTAGATCTATCTTTTATTAATTTATTCATCTAAAATCCTTAAATCCTTAATAAACATGCATGTGACAAGTGTCACGTTCTTAATTATTCTATATAAACCTTAGGTTATAATAAATAATATTTCTAGGACCAGCTATATTAATCAAACCTTATGGTAAAAATTAATATTTCTAAACTATGGGTTAAACTGGTAAAATCCATAACTATTTCTATGAGTTTCCAACTAAATCCCGGCTTGAACAAATAATCACGAAAACTAAAATACTACAAGCTACTACTACTTAAAAGAATTACGAGATGCTACAATTCTCCCCTACTTAAAAGAATTTCGCCCTGAAATTTACTTACCAAACAATTCTGGATACCGTGCTCGAATGTCTTCCTCCAATTCCCACGTTGCCTCCCATTCAATTCTATTACTCCATAGGACCTTGACTATCGAAATACTCTTAGACCGTAATTCTTTCATCCCTTTCTCTAGGATGCTAATCAGTCATTCCTCGTAACTCAGGTCTTTCTGAAGTGCTAACGTATCATACTTGAGAACGTGAGATGGGTCTGAAACATATCTATGCATCATCGAGATGTGAAACACATGGTGACTATCTACTAGACCTGGCGGTATGGCTAATCTATATGCTACTATTCCCACCTTGTCCAATATCTCAAAAGGACCTATAAACTGAGGACTAAGTTTGCCTTTCTTCCCAAACCGCTTCTCTCCCTTCATAGGAGATATCTTTAAGAAGACTTGATCTCCGACTTTGAATTCCAGATCTTGCCGCTTGGCATCCGCATAACTTTTCTGTCGACTCTGAGCAGCGAGCATACACTTTCTAATCAGCTCCATTGCGTCCTGAGCCTCTCTAACAACTTCAAGTCCAAGAAGTTTTCTTTCTCCTACCTCATCCCAATGTAATGGGGATTGACACTTCCTTCCACAAAGTAACTCATAGGGTGCCATACCGATCGTTGCCTGGTAGCTATTATTGTAGGAGAACTCTATAAGGGGCAAATACTTACTCCACGATCCTCCGAAGTCTAGTACACAAGCGCACAACATATCTTCTAAAATCTATATGGTATACTCAGACCGACCGTCGGTCTGAGGATGAAATGTCATACTGAGGCTTAGCTTGGTACCCATAGCTTGCAGCAAGCTTCCCCAAAATCTTGATGTAAACACCGATCCTCTATCGGATACTATGGTCTTAGGGATTCCATGCAGTCATACAATTTCTCGAACATAAATGTCTGCATACTGGTCAGTAGTGTACATAGTCTTAATAGGCAGGAAGTGAGCTGACTTAGTGAGTCTATCTACCACAACCCAAGTCGAGTCGTGTTGCTTATTTGTTCATGATAATCCTGTCACAAAGTCCATGGCTATGTCTTCCCACTTCCATTCTAGAATACTAAGCGGTTGCAATAAGCTTGCAGGTCGATGATGTTCCGCCTTCACTTGCTGGCATACTAGGCATTTGGACAAGTATTTTGCTACGTCTTTCTTCATTCCCGACCACCAATATAGTGCCTTAAGGTCATGAGTCATCTTGGTCGACCCCGGGTGAATTGAGTATAGGGTAGTGTGTGCCTCTTCTAAAATCTTCATCTTAATTCCATAATCATTCGGCATGCACACCGACCCTTATATCTTAAGAACCCCTATCTTGATATAGAGAAATCTATAGTCTTGCCTTCTTTTACTGCAACTATATGCAATACTAACGTGTCATCATGCTCTTTCCCGATTCGTATATCTTTTAGTAAACTCGACTGGATGGAAAAATTATGTAGAGTCCCAGAATATTTACTTAACTAGCTAGATAGTAGCAGCAGTAGTAGTCAGTATTAGTTTGTAGTATGTTAGATTCCGTGGATTTTGGTTCAAGTTGGGACTTAGTTGGAAACTCATAGCAATAGTTATGAATTTTATAAGTTTAACCTATAGTTTAAGAATATTAATTATAACATAAGGTTTGATTAATATTGTTGGTCCTAGGTGTATTATTTATTATAACCTAAGGATTAGATGAAGCCAATAAGAATATGACACTTGTCATAAGCATGATTATTAGGGAATTAGAATTTGTTATTTTATGGTTAGTTGAGATATTTGTGGATTAGGATGTTATTTAGATAATAAAATAGATTTTCCGTAACTTTAGGGTACTATAACTTCCGACCTATTTTTGACCTAGTTATATTATGAATTTTGAAAACTAATATTTCTAAAAAGTTGTAGATAATTGAATTAGATTTCTAACGGTATAAAGATAGTCTAAATTAGAGTTCTATAGCTCCAGTTATTTTGATTTTACTACAGGTGAGTTTAGAGTTACGAGATTTAGAAAGTTAGAAGTTAGGATTCTATTTTTTTTATTTATTTTTGTTTTTAATTTTTAAAACAAGCTTTGACTCCTTAGACCTACCTCTAAACAATTTGGCCAAGTCCTAAGCCTTTGACTGACGAATATTAAAATATTTTCATTTAATATTCATTACTTTTATTCAAAGCCAAAAAGAAGATATTTATTCCTAGAACTCTATAAATAGGACTTAGAACCAGCCCTTCCACTCACTCTTCAAGTTATGATCAGACTCCAAGGTGCTAGTGTGACCATAGAGTGATAAACACTTGGGTTGGGGAAAAGCTTTGCCATTCTTAAGCTTTATAAAATACTTGGGAAGTGAGGTTTAGTGTATTTCAGTATTGGAGTTAGACTAATCCATAAGGTCAACTAAGGTACTCTTATTCTTTAAGTTCAATCTTTTAAAACTCTTTAGTTTTCTTTAGTCCTTTTATTCAGATCCTAACTTTTGATATTGGCTTTTGATTAGGCTCTTGAAACTTAAAGATCTTTCTTGGTAAGTTTCGTCTTGAAGGTTTAGTTTCCACATTTATTCTTTACTCTTTAGAAATGCTCACCATTCTATTGTTGGTTTTAGGAGTGTTCCAAGTCCCATATTTGTTTTCAATTATCCCGGTGTTGGTAAGGAAAATAGGATTGTTTCTATATGCTTATATGTTATGTTATGATAAGTTTATGTTATCTAGGGCTCATAGCTGCTTAGCTAGCAAACCCTAGTGTTTATCATTTTCATAGTTTAGAGTTATGGTTTACCCTACCTCAGATATTAGACAGGGGACCTAGATGGGTTATCATATACTACCATGTGATCTAAGCTACCTCAGATATTAGACAGGGGACCTCGATGGTTTATCGCATGCCATATTAATGAGTTAATGGCCATTAATATTGTAGTCCTATATGGTATATGTTTTTATAGTCATATGTTTTATAGTGTATGTTTATGATATAGGGTATATGTTTTAGATAGTCTTATGTTTTTTATAGTATATGATATAGTCTTATGCTTATGTTCGAAATGTATGATTTTAGTAGATTTTCCTTGATGGGCATTAGGCTCATTCCTTTATTTTTTTTAGTGTGATGCAGGAAACACTACAAGAAAAAACAGTATTCATAACACTTAAAAAGTGCTATCTGGGACTATTGATAGCACTTCTGAAAATGCTAACGTAGCCCATGTTATTAAAAGTCCAGTCTTTTCTATAACATTTTTTGAATGTTATGTTCGTTGTTATCTTAAACTATTCAATAACACATTTTTAGGTGCTATAATATTCAAATAATAACATTTAGATAGAGTTTTTGATTATAAATTTGAAGTTTAATCTTGTACTTTTTTCATAACACTTTTCAACTGTTACATTTGATTATTTTGATAACATTTTTAGTTTGTTATATTATATAAACCATAACGATTTTTTACGCTTATAATATGTTTTTAAATCATAACATATTAAAAGTCTAGTAATAAAATTTTGTTACTTTAGTGTAGATAATATATTTTAAATTTTATTTTGATAAATATACTTATAAGGTTTTTTTTTAATTAAAAGATTTTCATTATTGTATTTTGATAAAAAAAAATCAAAATTAATCATAAAATGTAATTCTCAATAGATTGATAAACCACAAGTATTACATTAATCAATAACTAATTCAAACCATGAATATGTCTAATTCATGAGATCTTAGTTCTAACTTAAATTTGAAAGCATAACATAATAAAGTAATATAATCTTGAACATTTTTTACTTTAAAAATGAAAAACAGAAACATTACAAAATACACAAAAGTAAACCATGCATGAAACTTGCTCCATCCTTCAATTCATCATCCAACCAAGTACTTGCTGCTGAAGTTGTTTGTTGCCATCTGAAGCTCTCTAAATTGAAATCTCCTCAGGTTTCCAAGGCAAACCTCCTCATGATGTTGCTCTGAAATTTTTTAAAACACTGCAAAATTTAGTCAAATAAACAGTATGGTAATAGTTCAAAAGCTTGGCATCTATCACTCTCTAATCCAGTGAGTCAAAGAGACCTCTTCTATGCTCATATAAGTTGCATATTAATTACAAACTTTTCCACAAAAAATTAGCAAAATGAGAGCTGAATAAAATGACTAAAAATTAATCAAAAGAAAACAGAGAAAAACCATATACATACGTACATACATACATACAATGTGTAGTGACTGAAACATATTAGTATTATATTTAACTAAATATCAACCCTAATATAGCTGAAACATGAAAGTTGGAAACTCCCAAAAAAGAAAAATGTATAAATAAAAGTTGTCGATATTGCACAAGAAAATGTTAGCATGTAGTCTTTCTTGATACTAGATATGATAATCAATTAGTGAACCTCAATCAGTAACATTAGCTGCAAAAATAGCTTAAGAAAAACTTGTTAAGATCTTACAAAGAGATTCAGAATGTGGTCTTTCATTGTATCAAATAAACAGCATTATCCCTTTCCACAAATATTCAAATAAGCAGCTATATTTTAGGCACAATTTTAGGACATTCATAAACAAAACGAATCTGATTGGCATGGAATGCATTTTGATTTACAAGACTAATGAATGACTTATGCAAAGCAAAACTCCATATCTCTATCCGTGTTTATATTTCATTAGCATAGCTGAAATTCCCAAATACCAAAACTAAACATGAATAGAAGATCTTGGGACAAAGCAGAGAAACATTCCCACTTAAAATAAATTCAAAAAAAAATGTTAAACCAATAATCAATGATACATCATGACACATATCTTAATTAACCTATCTTTTAGCACCCAATTAATCAGACACTTTACAACAAGTTGTATAATCAGACACTTTTTGTACCACCAGACCAGGACCAACTAGGAAAGAAGGAACCTTGGAAAACTGGGCTAATAAATAAAGAAATAAAAAAGAATGGTCTAATGGAATAAAAAGTTTGAGAATTTTTCCTTTTGTTTTTTCTTTTTTGTAAGAATGTGTAATACATATTAACATGACAGAACACAACCCTCAAAAGCTGCAAAGGCTGCAAAGTTAAAGCACAGGGTGAAAAAACAAGCTCCAAGGACCAGGACCAAGCATTTCATAATATTTTTTATCTTCACTAAAGAGAAAAAACACTTGCCCAAAAAGGAGCAACTCAAACCATATTTTAAACAACTCAAATATTAAGAAACAACATCTGGGAACAAGAAACTAAAACTACTATCCTTGCATCAAAAAGTTATTATACTAATTTAGTTTGCATTGGTAGCTGTTGTTATATCATGTCTTGTGATAGTAGTTCTTGGTTCATATGCTTGCTATTATGCACTTAACAGAAGACACAAAAAGAGTAATAAAGATTTTGTTCAAGCTTATCTAAGAGTTACTTGCTTGTCTTTTTTATTTTTTATTTTTGTTCTCTACTTAATCGACAGCTTGATTCCTTATTCAGGGAATAATGAAAATCTCTGGAAAATTTCTCATAAGAACATCAATGGAGATGATTCAACAGATCAGGAGTTTCCATACATTGATTTGGCTTCCATAAAAATTTCTACTAACAACTCTTTTGATTCAAACAAGTTAGGAGAGGGTGGTTTGGCCCTGTTTACAAGGTAATTAATAAAGTATTTCTTTATTATTATTTTTCAATCTAAAAAAGAAGTCAACATATATAGTATTACACAAAAACAAAATGGTTATTTGCAGGGGGCACTAAGAGATGGAAAGGAAGTGACAGTGAAGAGGCTCTCAATATGTTCTGAGCAAGGTTCAGAAGAATTCACTAATGATGTTCTACTGATATTGAAACTTCAACATTACAATCTTGTCAAGCTTTTGGGTTTCACTAGATTAAGGAGCCCAAATTTTACAAATATGTATAAAATTGAAAGTTAACAGAATAAAAGGAATGATCTAACAGAGTTAGTAAAGCAGAACAATACAATTTTCATTTACCAAACAATGTTTATGAATTTCTCATAATTAACTCTAGAGAAAAAGAAACTACTTAAATTATAAATGACTTGCAAGATGAGATGAGATGAGATGAAAAGAGACATACTGGCTCATGCAGCACATTAGCAGTTTCAGTCCTGGAAGTCCATTCCTCCAAATCAAGCTCTCTAGCTATGCTGCAAGTTATTCAACATATTTTTGTGTGAGGTAGATTCTAACTACTATAAAATGAACCAAAAATATGCTGGCTGAGATCCCTGTGGTCAGAAAGGAGCCCATATTAGACTCAAATTGAAGTCTATGGTTTCAAATTTTGCATATTAAAGCTAAAGTACCAAGAGAAAGTTAAGCCCTTTAGTTCAAATTTTGTATACTCTTTAACTGTACAAGAATATTGTAAGCCAATCAAATCTGAAGTGCCAACTATAATTCCCCAAAATTTCCCATATCAGATTATCAAATCAATTTCAAAAAACAAATCAAAATATATATTCCTAATTCACAAGCAACAAAACCAGAAAAAGAAAGCTTCGAACAACTAAGAAAATCAAGAACACCGGATTTACAAATGAAAGAAAACTTATGGGAACAAAGGTGTTACCTCTCAATAAGTTTAACTATCACAACTTAGTTTCTTAGTAGTCATTGCCAATGAATCTCGTTCTTATGAGTTGCAGAAAAAGAACAAGTGGTGAGAGAAATCATGGGTACTTATGTAAGCTACTAAGTTGAAATATCTACACTAGCAACAATTTATTGTTTCAACAATTTACTAGTTGAAACAATACATAAAAAAAATAAAATAGATAACAAACACACAAGCTTTAGTGCTAAATCAACATGCCATTGTAAAGCTGGCAAAATAAACATTACTATACTTCTTCCTAGAAACTGAACAAAGAGAAAATCTTTGATAAAAAGCAAGAGGACACATGAAGTGTGCACGCATCAACTCGTTGTTGCCAAGTATATTTAGAAAACACAGGAGAACCATACCTTCAACAAATCTAGATAAGCGAATTCATAAACCAGCAAGTCCACAAATATACCAAACCATAAGATTTTTAAAACAAGTACTGCTATAAATTTCAGCAATAAAATCTCACCTTATTACTCGAGTTTCACTTTTTTATTTTCTTGAAGGACTGCTATGTCAGAACCAGATCAAGACATGAGAAATCAAGAAGAATAGTATAAAAAACTAGAGCAGGAATTATATAAAATAAATAAACTCTAATTTAGATTAAAATGGCATTGTTAATGTATCAATGATAATTCCTACAATAGCTTTCAGCTTCTGTATAGAACAGAAAAGAAAATTGTAAATAGCAAGAGTATATAAATAGGTTGACACCTTATTCAAACAAAAGAAAAACACGGATAAAATACATATTTGTTATTCAAAACCAAATAATAAAACAAACCATGACTAATTTAACATATGAAAGATCTGTCTAACACTTTGATTTCACCATATATGGAATCATAAGAGAGCATTACTTTACTTAAGCACTCTTCATCATAAGTTTTTTACATCTTTTAATTATGAACTTTAAAATTTATCATCTAACATTAAAAATACCAAAAATAATTAAGATATCATTATATTCTAACAAATACTTAATTCCAGCACCTGTTATCCATGTCAAAAACAGAACTAAATATTAAGGAAATGCACCTAAAGAGAGCAAAAAATCAAAGATATATAAAATCTTGAAAAATAAATAAATAAACTATACCTTCAACAAACATGTGTTGTAAATCAAACCACCTCGGCAGTATATCCAGAACTTCAACTATTTCCTTGCCAATCGATGGGAGAGCCTGCAATAAAGTCCAAAATATACTGTAAAAAATGTGCACTAATATACAAAAAATGTGCAAACATATTTTATCCTAATCTTCCAACACTAATTAACTATAACCACCAACAGAAACTAGAGTTGGATACAAGAGCAGAATTTCAACTTCATATCAAAACACATGAATTATGGATTTTTCCTATTATTAATAAAGAAATCTCCATATTTATATATCCAAATGTGCACATCTTAAGCACATAATATTAGTAAAAATCAAAATTGAAAACTCATTCAAGAAAAAGCACTAAAACCTAAAAGCCAAGTCAGATTGAATTTTTCAATATAAATACTTAAGAATTGGAATTGATAAAAATCTATTTCAAATGATGCACATACCTCAAGACCCCATGAACATCACTAATATGAGAGGGACAGGTATATGTCTAAACATTCACAGTTTTTTTTTACCAAAAAAGCATGCTCATATGAAATGAAAGATACAAGAGCTCAAAAGGATAAAATGCCACTGAGTTGAAGGGAAACATCAAAAACATCAAAGAGAAACAATAACTCCACCACTTGAACCTCATACATGAAAAAGTTTTTGTACTGTATATGCATTTAATGCTAAATTAAAAAGAGAATCCAGTACCAATAGAATTGGCCTAATATACTCAATTGGGGAAATCAAGCAATCACTAGAGTAGAATGGTGATAGACAGAAGTAAATCAGCTTTAGCAAATTTCTACAAACCATTTGTTATAAATATGTCTCAAATGAAGTAATAGCTAAAAAGCATTAGAAGACCTTTCTACATAGCATATTAACACACAACCATGTATTTGGTGTAAATCATACAGCCATAAACACTACCTTTAATGTGTCTAAAGTCTCATAATCCTAGAGCATTTTGAGCCAAATTTTCCTCTCACTTGAAGTTGAGTTCCTGTCTTTCTGATGTACTCGACAGTTTGCTGGGTAACTTCAGAAGTAGCTGGCATGAAAAGTGATCAGCAAGAGCACTGAGATTTTGAATACTTTGCACCTTTCTTTAACAATGCCTACAAAAACCAGTTAATAATACATCATATAAGAGCACTGAGATTTTGAATACGCAATGGTCTGCACTAAAGTCATTAGGACTAGCTTAAAGGTGTTTGTTGAATGGATGTGAGTGAGAACCTTCTATCTAATAAATGAAATTATACCATCACCACCTATATATGTGACACTACAAAATGAGATCTCTATTTTCTATTCTCTCAAGTTACTACTTTTGTTTTAAGTGGTTGAGCCAGGAGCATATATTTATTATAGTAATATATATAGAAAAGAGAAAGCTAAACTCAGTAAAGATATATAGAGAAAAAAAGTGTAACAAAGGCATAATTGAACATCAATTCAGTTGAACATTGATGTTTATAAGAAATTGAAACACACATCATATATAATAATTTCTCAGTGGGTAGTAGCAAGACAAAAAAAAATGCTCTTGCACACAATCTGGGGAATAAAGAAGCATGCAACATACTGCTTGTGCATACAACACAAGGTAAGTGTAAATATGGATAGAATGAAAATGAGATCACAATATAATAATATACCTTGTTGATGATAAGGCCGGTCAGAGAAATATCGTGAGAGCTCCTTGTTGGATCTTTTTCCAAACCATTTTCCTCAAAGTGTTCTCTGTAAACACAAAGAAACAATTATGCAAGTCTTCTAATCAATTACATGTCCCAATGCTAGCTACTAAGACCATGTTCTTAAGAAAACATAAGTGATTTGCAAGTAAAAGATAATAAACAGAGATAATTAGCTAGATACCATCCTATCAAGTTCAGGGTTTTAGAAAATAGGAATAGCTTACCAGAGACACCCTAGCCACAAAACAATTCGGAAACAGAGAAAGTGTGAAAAGGAAGAGTACCTAATCAAACAAGACTCTATAAGCATTAAGATCATGATATAGTGCTCACCCTTTGCTGCTGCAATATTCTAAGGCCTGTGCCAGATACAAAGCCACCCAGACTCTCATTGCCCATTTCATAGGCTGGGTATCCCCTACAATTCAAAATAGATAACCTTTAAAATCAATTATATGCCTATGGTGCATAAATGAATCCTTTAAATAAAGAAGAAAAAAAGACTCAATTCATTTCCCTTTTATAGATCCTAAAGTATGTATTATATTGAGATAATTCCTAAGGGGGCGGGCATAATTTGATTAGAGCAAAAAGTGCACCAGAAATAAAGAAACTCTCTCCAATTATAAAACCAATCGATGATCTTCATTCATATATTGTTAAATTTGATATGTTTTCCCATCGGCAAATACCTTGTAACCATCAAATTTGAATGCAAGATCAACTCAAAGAGGGAGAGAAAAAAGAAAAACAGACAAAAGGAGGAGACACCTTACAATGAAAAAGATGCTTAGAGAGAGTCTCATTAGGCCTGAACTCGGCAACAAGGAGTCTCTCATCGCCTTCACAGCAACACCCAATCAAATTTGCCAAGCGCTCACTGCGCAGCTGTCCCACCATCTTGGCTTCCTCCTGAAAACCCAAAACAAGCACAATGGATCAACAAAACCAGCCAAACAATATCATCAAAGCACGCACATTCTTTCTCCATAAGAGTCAGAGTAAATAGAGCACGAAACATAAATTGGCCAGCATCGGGCCAAGCCGACCTATTGAAACGCTTCACAGCAATATAAAATTCATCGTCAACCTTGCCTTTGTAAACAACATTGGGAGCCTTTTCTCCGTGCTCTGATACATAACTCTCTCAGTCACAAAACCGGCTCCTCTTCTTCGAATAACTTCAACAAGTCGCGAATCCTCCCAGCCTCTTCATAGTCCTATAACTTCCAAAACATATAAATACATAACTCTCTGATTGGCATCCGATAAAATCCTAATAGAAAGAGTGGAGAATACCCCGAACCCTGACCTTAGATTTTGCTGCCACTTCCATTTGGTGCTTCAACAGAGCATAAGTTTGGCCCTGAGAAAGAAACGAGCTAGACTCGTTACTCGAACTCGAACTCCGACTTCTTCCTCTGCCATTGGCATCCCTATTCGAAGAACTCACCGTAATCCTACAACCCCTCCAATTCGAATCTCCACCTCCATAAACAAACCTTCTCGTCCCGAAATCCAATTCTGAGATGCCATATCTACCTCGACCCGACGGCATACACCTCGTCGCCGTCACCTTACCATTAAAATCAGCGATGAATGACGTTTGGGCTCAACTATTCGGACAGAACAAGATGAAGGGGAATGGGTTGGAAGCTCAAAGATGAAGGGTCTCAGCCTAAGGGAGAGAGGGAAGAGATTGAGAGAGATTAGGGATTCAGAGAATAGAGAACAAGAGAACGAGAGAATAGGGAGAGAGGGAAGAGATTGAGAGAGATTAGAGATTAGGGATTCAGACTGAGAGAACGAGAGAATAGAGAAAACCCTTCTTCATTTTTTATTTTGCTTTTTTATTTGTGAAGTAAAATTTCATTTGGCGCCTGTTACTTTTCATTTGGCGCCGATAATGTGTCCGTGTATTTTTTTTTGGCATGTATTAATAGCACTTCTAAAGTTATGTAATATTTTGCCGTAATATTTGGTAAAAAATGTTGTAGTGAAACTAGATACGGAGGCAGAAAGATTCTTGGAAGCTTGGCATGTGTGTTGAGGATGAACGGGCTGAGTGGACTGTGTGTCGATCGAGGATGACGTTATTTTTAGTTTTTTTTAAATTATGTTGCTATGTATTTTCCGCATTTAGTTTTGTAAATAATTTTATTTAGTTTAAAATTATGTTTTAAATAATGGATACCCATACCAAAATTCTATTTTTAATTTGTAATTTTCACAATATTATGTTAAAGTTTTAATAAAGTTATTATTATTTCATATGTATATGTTCTTCAAAGTAATAGTTATGTTTATTAGTTCTAATGGTCCAAGGTCTTAGAAATAGTTGGGTCGTTACAGTTGGTATCAAAGCAACGGTTCATATCCATGAAGTTCTCCTTGATACACACGCTCAAGCTCCGAATCTAACTGCTAATGTAAGTGTTTATGTTATAGTTATCATGTTTATGTTTATTATGTTTACGTTTATTTTAATAGCCTGATTTTTTTTAGTTATGTTAGTTTATTGTTTTTTTTTTTTTTTGATCAAGAAGAAGAAAATACTTCATTAATCAACCACCAAACTACAAAACCACAAGAGCCGAAACAAGAGAATCAACACAAAGAGCCTCCAGAACCAGAAACAATACAAAACTCACTAATTACATGTTAGTCTATGTATAAAGTTCCTTTCTACTCTAGACATTTTCCTATTTTGAATAACAAATAATCTGTAGATCACTATACTCTTGATGTCAACAGCAATAGAAGACGCAGACTTGGAGCAGCCTTCAAAAACACACCTGTTTCTGTTCAGCCAACTACAATAACAAGTGGCTGCACAAACCGCAATGCTGATGAGTCTAATAATACCTGAAGCTTTCAGCGAGAGCCAAGATAACCAACCAACAAACTCCAACGACCACCCTCTAAAACCCAACTAGCTGAACACTAAATCCACCACTTTTCTAGACAGAGAGCAATGAAAAAATAAATGCTGATGCGATTCAGGGAGATCACCACAAACCGGACAGAGCATGGAATCAAGAACTAAATGAAACTTACTCAGATTGTCCTTAGTTAACAGATGAGTATGCACAACCTACCATAACATAAATCTATGCTTAGGAAGATTGAGGCTACTCCAAATAGCTCTGTGGTAACTGAACTGGGACTGAGGCAGAGAGCTGTTGTACAGAATAGAAGCACCAAATTTACCCGAATAGCCTGCTTGCAAAATCTCAGCTAAGGAAAATTTATGCCTCAAACGACAAAGTTTTCGCCAATACCAGCTTGTGTCTAACCTTAACTCATAAGACCAAAATGGTACCCCCTTAAGGTATATAGCATTCACCCATTTGACCCATAAAAGATCTCTTTTCTCGGAAATGGCCCACACATATTTAGCTAAGATAGCTTGATTCCACTTGGACCCTTCTTTGAACCCAAGACCTCCAAAAGCTTTAGGAAGACACACTTTCTCCCAAGAGACCATGTGAATTTTGCTTCTATTCCCATTTAAACCCCAAAGAAAGCCTCTACAAAGTTTCTCAATCTCTTTAGAAACACTTTGAGGAAGGATGAAAGTACTCATCCAATAATTTCGAAGGCCAAGTAAGATTGAGTGAATTAATTGCACTTTACCAGCAAACGATAAATGTCTACTACCCCAAGAATGCAGTCTCATTTTGATTTTTTTGATGATAATTCCGCAGTCCTCAACTTTCCATTTAGTAGGTCTTAATGGCACCCCTAAATACTTTAGAGGGAATTCACCTTCAGCCAAACCAAGTTCCCTAATGATCTCCTCTTTCTCCCTAGGAGCAACCCCTCCGAAAAAAACTTGAGACTTATTGATATTGATTTGAAGCCCAGTAGTATTACTGAATTCATTCAAAACCTCATTAAGAACTCCAATAGACTGCTTGGACCCTTTACTAAGAAGAATCAAATCATCCGCAAAGCATAAGTTTATTAGCTTCAAACTTTTGCAAAGAGGATGGTAACGAAATTAGGAACCGTGAGCAGCATGAAGAAGCCTTCTCGTAAGATAATCCATAATCAAAACAAAAATCAACGGCGATAGAGGATCACCTTGACGGAGGCCCTTTGCCCCATGAAAACCACCTTGAATTCTACCATTCATAAGGAGAGAATAGGTAGAGCTTCTAATACAAGTCATCACTAGTTGAACAAATCTACTGGGCAAATTTAAAGCATTGAGAAGGTCTTCAATAAAATTCCAATCCACTGTGTCATAGGCCTTACTAATATCTAGCTTGATAGTACAACGAGGTGAAGTATTTTTCCTCCTATAGTTCTTCAATACATCTTGGAGAATCATCACATTATGAGCAATAGATCTCCCTTGGACAAAAGCTCCTTGATTTTGGTCAACCAAAGTTGGGAGAACCGTTGCAAGTCTAGAACATAGCAACTTAGATATGCATTTGTAGATTGTTGAACAACACGCGATTGGTCTGTAATCACCTGCTTTAGCTGGGTTCTCTTACTTAGGGATGAGGGATATCAAAGTATTATGAAACTCTTGGGGCATAAAACCTGTTACAAAAAATTCAGACACAGCCGCACAAACTTCTCCCCCTATTACAGACCACATTTCCTTGAAGAAACCAGACCCAAAACCATCAGGCCCAGGCGATTTGGTATCAGGGATACTGAACATAGCTCTCTTGATTTGGTATCAGGGATACTAATATAAAACAAAGTCAGTGGATGTTATTTTATTGTTATTTATTTATTTATTGTTTTATTTTGCATTTATGATTGTACTTAGTGAAAACTTTTTTCCAAATAAATATCATTGTTATTTTTAAATGACATGTACGAGTTTGATTTTTTTTACAATCATAATAAATAATGACCAAGTTCGGTGATGGTGGATACAAATCAATGGATCGGGTTCTATATTGAGAGACAGGGGGTCATAGTAGTGGGAACAATTTTACTGATCCCAGCCCTCCCTCATTATGGTTAACTTTGGAACAACGACAAGTTTCAAGCCTGAGGATTACGTCATATAGGATGATTGGAAACACACTTAGAAAATAATAAAGATGGCTTTTTTTAAGGTTTAGAAACACACCCTAATTACAAAGAAGGCTTATATAATTCTTTTCATAAGAATTCATAATTAATAGGTCCGAGTTATGTTTGCTTAGAATAATTTTTGCCTTAAGAGCCTATCAGGGTAAGTTCTAATATGTTTTCTCGACTATTAGAAATTTGTTGAAGATGTCGCTCAGAAGGTCTGCACGCACGAATGTCGATGCCTCCAGTGCCACCCATGAAACTAATAAAGCCTCTCTAGTTCATAGAAGAGAAGCGCGTGCTACCACTACTACTGCTAATCAAAGTGCGCGAACGTTGCCGCTACCGATGGACATCACTACAAAAATTGCAAGACTACAACAGCAAGTGGATTAATTATTACAGCAACAGCGACAGCAGACTCAGACTCAGCCTCCACCTTAGCCGCAACCACAGCCTCCGCAAATGGCTCAAGTACCCCATCAAGTAGGTCCTTATGGGGGATGGCCAATGGTGAACTATGTGCCATACCTAGCTCAGCACATGGAGCCAATCCATGAGCGGTTTCGTAAGCAACACACTCCAAACTTTGAAGGGATAACAGACCCCTTTGAGGCAGAAAAATGGCTCAAAAATGTAGAGTCGATCCTAGCGCATATGAATCTCGGCAACGCGGATCGCATATCCTGCGTTTCGTCTCTACTTAATAAGGATGCTAGAATATGGTGGGACTTGTTCAGCAGACTAACGATGTCGCCACCATGACATGGACAAGATTTGTGGAGTTGTTCCACAAGAAGTATTACAACTCAGCAGTCATCGCTACAAGGGCCGAGGAGTTCGCTAGTTTGAAGCAGGGCAACTTAACGGTAGTAGAATATGCTCGGCAGTTCGACAGATTAGCCAAGTTTACACCAGAGTTGGTTCCAACTGACTTTCTGAGGGTGACCAAGTTCGTTAGAGGACTTAGACCAAAGATTGAGTTAGGGGTTAAGCTAGCAAACCCTGGAACCACTAATTACGCTGATGCTTTGAAAACGGCTATAAAAGTATAAAAGGCTTCAGACGAATGTTAGTAAAGAGGAAGCTAGTAAACCTGAGCCTAAACAGCAGAGTCAACCTCTGAATGGTCGGAACAACAACCACAACATCCATTAGTCTAGCAACAACAATAGTAATGGTCAGAAAAGAAAGCATCCTGACAATAAGCAGTCTGATAATGATAAAAGGGCATGGACGAACAATGGAGATAATAGGTTGGGTTACGTAGAATACCCACAATGTGCTCTGTGCCAAAAGAAACATCGTGGTGAGTGCCGTACAAACACCAAAGGATGCTTCAACTGTGGTCAAGAAGGTCACCAAAGGAGGCAATGTCCCCAGCTCAAGCCAGAGGAGAAAAAGGAAGCAAGATGGTTCCTGCCAGAGTCTTTGCCTTAACCCAGGGAGAAGCTGACGCTAGCAATAAAGTGGTCACAGGTCAGATTCCTATCCTCGATAGTATATGTTCTAGTATTGTTTGATTTGGGAACAACATACTCGTATATCTCATTAGGAATGATAGAGAAATTAGACAAACCTTGTAGAACTAGGTTTTTGACATAGTTGCCTTCGAGTGAAGTAGTCATATCATCATGGATAGTACAGGGCGTACCGATCAAAATTGAGGGCATAGAACTAGAAGGATACCTGATAGAGTTAGAGATCAAATACTTTGATGTAATACTAGGCATGGATTGGCTAGCAAGGCAAGGCACAACCATCGACTGCAGACGTAAGCAAGTGATGTTCGAGACTCCTGGCGGTCAGAGACTATGCTATATGGGAAAAAATTTAGGACTATGTACGCTGCTTATTTCATCTATTAAAGCTCAGAGGATGATAGAAAAAGGATGTCACGCATTCTTAGCCAATGTTACGGATGTGGTAAAGGAAACACCACTAAAAGCTGGAGACGTCCACATTGTAAAGGAATTCCCAAAGGTATTTCCTGACGACTACTAGGATTGCCATCGACACGGGAGATAGACTTCACAATCAAACTAGTACCGGGCACCGAGCCTATTTCAAAGGCACCATACCGGATGGCACCGACCAAACTCAAGGAGTTAAAGATGCAACTACAAGAACTCTTAGACTTGGGTTTCATTAGACCAAGCCATTCTCCACGGGGAGCACCAGTACTATTTGTGAAGAAGAAGGACGGAAGCATGCAGATGTGTATAGATTACCGCGAGCTGAATAAGGTGACAATTAAGAATAATTACCAGCTACCCTGGATTGATGACTTGTTTGATCAACTCCGAGGAGGGACCGTGTTTTCAAAGATTGATCTACGGTCCGGGTATCATCAGATCAAGGTACGGGAAGAGGATATTCCCAAAACGACTTTTAGAACTTGTTATGGACATTACGAGTTTCTAGTTATGTCTTTCGGTCTTACCAACGCTCCAGCCACCTTCATGGATTTAATGAATAGGGTCTTCAAGGATTATTTGGACAAATTCATCGTAGTGCTCATCAACGATATCTTGGTGTATTCAAAGGATGAAGTCGAGCACGAGGAACATTTAAGGATGACCTTGTTACGACTAAAGGAGCATCAGCTTTACGTCAAGTTCAAGAAGTGTGAATTTTGGCTGGCGCAAGTAGCGTTCCTCGGGCACATAATATCCAAGGAAGAAGTTGCTGTAGACCCATCAAAGATAGAGGCTGTGAAAAATTGGCCAAGACCTAAGAATGCTTCAGAGGTAAGAAGTTTTTTGGGATTAGCAGGTTATTATCGGAGGTTTGTAGAGGGTTTTTCTAAGATAGCCACTCCGCTTACCTACCTGACCCGGAACCAGCAAAGGTTCAACTGGACTGATAAGTGTGAAGAGAGTTTCCAATTGCTTAAGGATATGCTCAGCACCAGTACTTTATGTACCAACACCCAATGATAAGTTTGTAGTCTAGTGTGATGTGTCGAAGCAAGGTTTGGGTTGTGTGCTGATGTAGAATGATAAGGTAATAGCCTACACCTCAAGGCAGCTGAAGGAATATGAGCAACGCTATCCAACACACGATATGGAGTTGGCAGTGGTGGTCTTTGCGTTGAAAATCTGGCGCCATTATCTTTATCGAGAACGGTGTGATATTTATACGGACCACAAAAGCTTAAAGTATTTCTTCACTCAGAAGGAGCTTAACATGAGACAGCGCAGGTGGTTAGAACTAGTGAAGGATTATGACTGTGAAATTCTATACCACCCAAGAAAGGCAAACATAGTTGCTGATGCGCTAAGTAGGAAAAGTTATGGAAGTCTAGCAACATTAGCTGGAATATAAAAGCCGCTACAGCAGGAGCTAATCAATGCCGGAATAGAAGTAGTCATTGGTAAACTGGTTAATTTGTCCATCCAGTCAAGTCTATTAGAAGATATACGGATTAGGCAAGGGCATGATGACACGTTAGTAACACATATGGATGATGTTAGAGAAGGGAAGGCCACAGATTTCTCATTATCAAGTCAGGGGTTAATAAGATATAAGGATTGGGTATGCATGCCAAATGATCAATGGAATTAAGATGAAGATTTTAGAAGAAGCGCACAATACCCCAATCTCAGTTCACCCAGGGTCAACTAAGATGACTCACGACCTTAAGGCGTTATATTGGTGGCCAGGAATGAAGAAAGATATAGCAGAGTATGTGTCTAAATGGTTAGTATGCCAGCAAGTGAAAGCAGAACATCAGCGGCCTGCAGGTTTATTGCAACCACTTAGCATTCCAGAATGGATGACATAGCCATGGATTTCGTGACGGGTTTGCCTCAACCAAGTAAGCAGCAAGACTTGGCTAGGGTAGTAATAGATAGATTAACCAAATCAGCTCATTTCCTGCCTGTCAAGACTTCATACACAGCAGATGAATATGCAGACATTTATATTCAAGAGACAGTATGACTGCATAGAATCCCTAAGACTATAGTATCAGATATGGGATCGGTGTTTACATCGAGATGTTGGAGTAAGTATTTGCCTCTAATAGGATTCTCCTACAACAATAGCTACTAGAAAAAAATTGGGATGGCACCCTACAAGCTACTTTATGTGTCAATCACCGTTGCATTGGGACGAGGTAGGAGAAAGGCAACTACTTGGACTCGAAGCTGTTAGAGAAGCTCATAATGCAGTAGCACTGATTAGGAAGTGTATGCTCGCTGCTCAGAGCCGTCAAAAAAGTTATGCGGATGCCAAGCGACGTGATATGGAATTCAAAGTCGGAGATCAAGTCTTCTTAAAGATATCTCCTATGAAAGGTGTGAAGCGGTTCAGGAAGAAAGGCAAGCTTAGTCCCCGGTTTATAGGTCCTTTTGAGATATTGGACAAGGTGGGAACAATTGCATATAGGTTAGCCCTACCGCTAGCTTTAGCAGATAGTCACAATGTATTTCACATCTCGATGCTGCGTATATTTGTGTCAGACCCATCTCACGTCCTCAAGTACAATACGTTAGCACTCCAGGAAGACTTGAGTTACAAGGAACGACCGGTTAGCATCCTAGATAGAAGGACAAAAGAATTACGGTCTAAGAGTTTTTTCGATAGTCAAGGTCCTATGGAGTAATAGTTCTAAATGGGAGGCAACATGGGAGTTGGAGGAAGACATGTTAACCTGGTATCCGGAATTGTTTGATAAGTAAATTTCGGGGACGAAATTCTTTTTAGTGGGGGAGAATTGTAGAGTCCCAGAATATTTACTTAACTAGCTAGATAGTAGTAGCAGTTAGTATTAGTTTGTAGTATGTTAGATTCCGTGGATTTTGGTTCAAGTCGGGACTTAGTTGGAAATTCATAGCAATAGTTATGAATTTTATAAGTTGAATATATAGTTTAAGAATATTAATTATAACATGAGGTTTGATTAATATTGATGGTCCTAGGTGTATTATTTATTATAACCTACCGTTTAGATGAAGCCAATAAGAATATGACACTTGTCATAAACATGATTATTAGGGAATTAGAATTTGTTATTTTATGGTTAGTTGAGATATTTGTGGATTAGGTTGTTATTTAGATAATTAAATAGATTTTCTGTAACTTTAGGGTACTGTAACTTCCGACCTATTTTTGACCTAGTTATATTATGAATTTCAAAAAATAATATTTCTAAAAAGTTGTAGATAATTGAATTAGATTTCTAATGGTATAAATATAGTCTAAATCAGAGTCATACAGCTCTAGTTATGTTGATTTTACTATAGGTAAGTTTAGAGTTACGAGATTTAGAAAGTTAGAAGTTAGGATTCTATTTTTTTATTTATTTTTTTGTTTTTAATTTTTAAAACAAGCTTTGACTCCTTAGACCTACCTCTAAACAATTTGACCGAGTGCTACGCCTTTGACTGACGAATATTAAAATATTTTCATTTAATATTCATTACTTTTATTCAAAGCCAAAAAGAAGATATGTATTCCTATAACTCTATAAATAGGACTTGGAACCAGCCCTTCCACTCACTCTTCAAGCTGTGATCAGACTCCAAGGTACTAGTGTGACCTTAGAGTGATAAACACTTGGGTTGGGGAAAAGCTTTGCCATTCTTAAGCTTTATAAAATACTTGGGGAGTGAGGTTTAGTGTATTTCTGTATTGGACCAATCCATAAGGTCAACTAAGGTACTCTTATTCTTTAAGTTCAATTTTTTAAAACTCTTTAGTTTTCTTTAGTCCTTTTATTTAGATCCTAACTTTTGATATTGGTTTTTGATTAGGCTCTTGAAACTTAAAGATCTTTCTTGGTAAGTTTCGTCTTGAAGGTTTAGTTTCCACATTTATTCTTTACTCTTTAGAAATGCTCACCATTCTATTGTTGGTTTTAGGAGTGTTCCAAGTCCCGTATTTGTTCTCAATTATCCCGGTGCTGGTAAGGAAAATAGGATTGTTTCTATATGCTTATATGTTATGTTATGTATAATATGTTATGATAAGTTTATGTTATAATATGTTATGTTATGTTTTTTTTTATGTTATCTATGGCTCATAGTTGCTTAGCTAGCAAGCCCTAGTGTTTATCATTTTCATGGTTTAGAGTTATGGTTTACCCTACCTCAGATATTAGACAGGGGACCTAGATGGGTTATCATATACTACCATGTGATCTAAGCTACCTCAGATATTAGACAGGGGACCTCGATGGTTTATCGCATGTCATGTTAATGAGTTAATGGCCATTAATATTGTAGTCTTATATGGTATATGTTTATATAGTCATATGTTTTATAGTGTATGCTTATGATATAGGGTATATGTTTTAGATAGTCTTATGTTTTTTATAATATAATATATAGCCTTATGCTTATGTTCGAAATGTATGTTTTTAGTAGATTTTCCTTGCTGGGAATTAGGCTCATTCCTTTATTTTTTTAGTGTGATGCAGGAAACTAGATACGGAGGCAGAAAGATTCTTGGAAGCTTGGCATGTGTGTTGAGGATGAACGAACTGAGTGGACTGTGTGTCGATTGAGGATGACGTTATTTTTAGTTTTTTTAAAAATTATGTTTCTATGTATTTTCCGCATTTAGTTTTGTAAATAAATTTATTTAGTTTAAAATTATGTTTTATGTTTTAAATAATTGGTACCCATACCAAAATTCTATTTTTACTTTGTAATTTTCACAATATTATGTTAAAGTTTTAATAAAGTTATTATTATTTCTTATGTATATGTTCTTCAAAGTAATAGCTATGTTTAGTAGTTCTAATGTTCCAAGGTCTTAGAAATAGTTGGTTCGTTACAAATTAGCTAGTTCACCCCTGACTAATTCTATTATGTCATTAGTCAACTCTTGCTGAAGTGACTTTTCTATTTCAGTTAATGCTGCTAGATTTCTGTAACTCTTCCGGCTTAACGCATCTGCAGCTACATTCGCTTTTCCTAGGTGGTATAAGATTTCGTAGTCATAATCCTTTACTAGTTCTAACAACCTGAGCTGCCTCATGTTGAAGCTCTTTTCGTGTGAAGAAATATTTTAAATTCTTGTGGTCCATATAAATCTCACACCATTCTCCATAAAAATAGTAGCGCCAAATTTTCAATGCAAAAACCACCGCTACCAACTCCATATCGTGTGTTGGATAGCGTTGCTCGTATTCCTTCAGCTGCCTTGAGGCATAGGCTATCACTTTGTCATTTTGCATCCACACATAACCCAAACCTTACTTTGACGCATCACAATATACTACAAACTTGTCGTTGGGTGTCAATACACAAAGTATTGGTACTGAGCATAATTTATCCTTGAGCAACTAGAAACTCTCTTGACATTTATCCGTCCAGTTGAACTTTTGTTGTTTCCGGGTCAGGTTGGTAAGCGAAGTGGCTATTTTAGAAAAACCTTCTACAAATCTCTGATAATAACCTGCTAGCTAGAGAAAACTTCTAACCTCAGATGCTATTGACGTCGTTTTTCGTCAACTTAAAATGTAGAGCAATTAAACAATAAGAACTATGGTGCAAATGAATTGTATGGTGGAACAACAAGGGTTTTACGTGGTTCAGCAGTTAAATCTGCCTAGTCCACGAGTCTATTTTATTAGACCTTGGTGTTTTCTCTCTAGATAGCAAAAGATCCATCCTTTTACAAGTGTTCATGACCTCTCTATTTATAGAAAGTTTTCAGAGTTTATTCCCACATATTTCGGGAAGATACTCCTGCTTATTAATTGAAATAATGATATTAAATGTTGTAACTCCTATTTACAAGGAAACGTCCCCTGAAGACCAGGAAAATGGATAACAGACTTATTAATATCCCTTTAATGTCGGGACATTACAACAATAAATATCTTTAAATGTACAGAACGTGTTACATTAGATGATTCATCAAATCTCCGAGATCAGCAATCAGCATTGCATCAGTCAAGGATTACGGACAGGTTATGAACTAGTCGTCTTACTCCAAGACCTGCTCGGGGCAGATAAATACCGTCGAGGCTATCACATTTTGAGCTTGCACTCTTTAAGCTCGGGCTACTCGATCTGAAGACACTCGATAACGGATGTATCCCGATGCTATGCTCTTTTGAGCTCATAAAGAATCTCGAGGCTACATGTCTTCAAGATTGTTGTCTTGCTTCGAGGGTTTTACAGTTGTACCATGAACATGCGTTTTTATATATCTCGAGCTCACACTCGACGAGTCCAGCCTTCAAGGTCATAATTTCTTATCTCGAAATCTGGCGGTAACAATTTGCCCCCTCAAAAGTATTAGTTCGAATCCTATGAGAAGGAAACTTTTGAACTACTTCCATTGGGAACCATACCATCAAACATACTCGAGTGTGGACACGCGTCAGCTGGGTATTAACCACTCAAAGTACTTGAGTACCTTGGAAACCTGCCCCCGTCTATCCGCCTGCCATCCTTTATGGTCCCATCGAATCATTTGTCCCTGACCGTCAGATCTGATACAAAATATGGCCAATGGCCCAGATTAATCCAACCTTTTGCATTCCCACAGGTTTATAAATTGGACTCCAGTCGTCTTCTTTTACTTTCACATTCATTTCAGAGAGAAAAAAGGAAGAAAGAAAAACCAGAAACCTCATTGCCCATTTCTTGCATGTTCTCCAAGCCGATTAGACAAAGTAACATTGGACTCTTTGATTATAGAGAGTTTTCAGAGTTCATTCCCACATATTTCGAGAAGATACTCCTGCTTATTAGTTGAAATAATGATATTTAATGTTGTAACTCCTATATACAAGGAAACATCCCCTGAAGACCAAGAAAATGGATAACAGACTTGTTAATATCCCTTTTATGTCGAGACGTTACAACAATAAATATCTTTAAATGTACAGAATGTGTTACATCATATGATTCATCAAATCTCCGAGATCAGCAATCAACATCACATCAGTTAAGGTTTACGGACAGGTTACGAACTGGTCGTCTTACTCCAAGACCTGCTCGGGGCAGATAAATACCGTCGAGGCTGTCACATTTTGAGCTTGCACTCTTTAAGCTCGGGCTACTCGATAACGGATGTATCCTGATGTTATGCTCTTTCGAGCTCAGAAAAAATCTTGAGGCTACATGTCTTCGAGGTTGTCGTCTTACTTTGAGGGTTTTATAGCTATAATATAAACGTGTGTTTTTATATATCTCGAGCTCACACTCGACGAGTCCAGCCTTTGAGGTCATAATTTCTTATCTCGAAATCTGGGTGTAACAGTTTTCCCCCTCAAAAGTATTAGTTTGAATCCTATGAGAAGGAAACTTTTGAACTACTTCCATTGGGAACCGTACCATCAAACATACTTGAGTGTGGACATGCGTCAGCTGAGTATTAACCACTCAAAGTACTTGAGTACCTTGGAAACCTGCCCCTGTCTATCCGCCTGCCATCCTTTATGGTCTCATCGAATCATTTGTCCCTGATTGTTGGATCCGATACAAAATATGGCCAATGGCTCAGATTAATCCAGGTTTATAAATTGGACTCCAGTCGTCTTCTTCTTTTACTTGCACGTTCATTTCAGAGAAAAAAAAGGAAGAAAGAAAAACTAGAAACCTCATTGCCCATTTCTTGCATGTTCTCCAAGATGAGTAAACAAAGTAACATTGGACTCTTTGATTCCGTAAGATCGTACTTGCAGCCGCTTCTACAATCGTCCATTTCTCTGCTTTCGCCAATCGCATTGTGTAAGCTCTCTGTTCATGGCTTCTTTGCATTATATATATTTTTTATGTGTGTTTATGTTTCTATTGCACCTTGACCACTAGGATTTTGTTGGTCGATTCATTAGTTTAATGCACTAGAACGTTTCGGCTGATAAATATTAGGTTTAGGTTCTGACATTATTGGCTCCAAACCTAGTTCATGTGCAAAGAGACCCAAATATGGCTCTTTTTCTTAGTTTTCAAATTTCGGAGGACATATCTTGCACACCAAGATAGTGGGTACAAAATCAAGGTTTTTTTTTTTAAGAATGCACAATTCCCAAAAATATCACTTTTTGAATAACCGCCACCTTTTTTCCCTGATATATCAGGATTTCCAATAATATGTCCACCTTCTTTTCTTTCGGTGGACTATACGCTCTGAGATTGGCCTCATCCTTTGGATCGAGCTTTCCTCGTAGCCTCGATCATTCAATCTTAGGAATTCTACTTATCTCATTATTTCCTGCTTCCTTGGCCCTCACCCTTTTGCTTTCTTGTTAGATGCCGTAGAAATCAGGTAAGTGGTGGGGGTCAAAGCTCGCGATTCCTTATTCACCCGTAGCTCCAAGCCCAGAGTCTCCTTTTACTCGAAACCAGCGCCTAATTCGGGAGCACAAACTGAGGCGCGAGCAAGAAGACATTCGAGACCACTTCCGACGTCAGATAGATGAGGTTGAAGAAGGGAAAAGGAGAAAACTAAGGGTCGCCCTTTATCCCGATTCGGACACCGAGCCTAGGCCGATTCCTCTCGACCCTACACTCAAAGTGACCATCACCTTCAGGCCGAGAGATCTTCAATTTTCACTAATGGGGGAACCTTCCACCTCATAGCCGAGGAGAGAATTCTTCGAGGCCGAGCACTATTGGAGCTCGGTCACATCGCTTGGTCAGATAACTGACATCCTGGCCTTTCACGGCATCAGATTTTCGAGCTCGCTGAGGTGTCGAGCTCCGACCTCCCATGAGCGAAGTTGTCACGCTCCAGGAGATGGAAATCCTGACAGCAAGCTAAGATACGCGGCTTGGAGCCAGGAACACATGAAAGCAGGGGTAGTGCTGCCCTTGAAATCCTTTTTCAAGGACTTCACTGACTTCATTGGGCTCGCTCCCTTCCAACTCAACACCAACTCATACAGGGTTTTGTCAGCACTGAGGTCGCTCTACCACGACCTAAAGTGGGCAGGACCTTCACTAGAAGAGATTTTGTATCTCTTTTGCTTGAAAAGTAATCCCTCTCAAGCTCAGGGAGGGGACGGCTTCTATTACCTTTCGAGTTATCCCAAGGAGCCAAAGATCTTTGGGGATTTACCCAATCATCCACCAGACTTCAAGAAAGCCTTCTTCTGGACGGATGGCCTAGCTCCGTCTAGATATTACTCGTTTAGATGAATTCATAAGTATCTCAACTTCTTTCTTTTTTGTGCTCGAAGTTTTCTTAGGATCGTATTTATTTGAAATGTGTTTTCTTCCAGCCAACTACCACCGCCCTACTTCCACCAAGGATATGAAAGAGCATAGAGAAGCTCTGCTTCAACTCCCCTATGACAGGAGGTCCATTTCCTATCTCCTGCATGAAGACAAGCTCCAGGCATGCGACCTCTTGGGGGAGGATCAGTCTACATTTGACTGGTCCAATAAGAAGTACGACCAGTGGGAGCTCATGCCTCTCCCAACCGGAAACCTTCCTCCGAGGAGAAATGCGAGGCCTCCTTCTCCAGCTTAGCATCACTGGAGTCCACAATCGGGAAATGAGGCCAACGATGAGGCCTCGAGCTCGGGCTCGGATGAGAGAGGTACAGTCATCCTTAGCTCAGATTTGTGGTCTCCCTCACTACTAAAACATAAACCTGATAGATTAATATTGTGTGAGGACGATATGAACCATTTCTATGTATGGTCTTGGGTAGATGAGAGGGTACATAGGTTTGACAGTTGGCTCGGGAAATATGACACCATGTATAGCCTAAACGAAGTATGGGACAAAGTAGTTGTTCAATATAGGACTAATGACTATAGGGACCTTTCGAGGTTGACTTCCACCTATGGGGAAGGCACTCCCCCTGCCTCTTCTGAAGATGGGGGAATTTTGTGGTCGCTGAGCACAATCTCGGGGGAGAATTCCAGTTAGGTTTCTCTCCACTTGTATTTTCAGTCCTTGTCTGTCTGCATCATGCCAACTTGTTTTGTTTTGGGCTATCTCATAATGTGATGTGAATGTGCAGGTGAGATGGACTCCGACCTTGACAATGTACTGGCCAGTGGAGGAGCTCAAAGGAGTAAACGCCCAAGGAGGTCGTGGAAATCAGATCGGCCTGCTAAGGTCCTTAAGAGGACCGAGAAGACGCCTCCTCCCCCGGCTCTGGTTGCTCTGAGCCCTGTTTTGAGTCCATCTGCTCAGGCCGAGATGTCCTCTTTGACCTTACCTCCTGCTCCTCCTATAATCCAGGTCCATTCCACACTTAGCCCACCTTTGAAGAAACCCTCAGCCTCAAGAACACAATTGCATTCGGTTTCTACTCACGTCGATGAGTATGTGATCGACAATGCAGCTGGACCCCATGGAGCTACGCCAGGCTCGAACGTTCTATCTCGGGTGGGCCAGAGTTTTGGTAGCTTTGACGCCTCTCACTGGCAATTCTTGAACAATGCTCGAGATTGCAACACTCTTTACGGGAAGAGCATCGAGCTTACTGCTGTGGTAACCTTTCTTCTCTTGCTTCTAGCTGTATTTATACTTGGTTCATATGCTGATTTGATTTCTTCGTATGCCAAACTCTTGCTATCTTTGCTCAACTTAATTACAAGTTGAACAACGAGGTCCACACGAGTATGTCTTTTGCTCAGGAGGCAAAGGATCTCCAACTCAAACCAAGTGACGAGCTTAAGGCCACAAAGGAAAAGGTGGAGGCAAGAGCTGAGGAGCTGAAGGCCAAGACATTCGAGCTTGAAAATCTGAATGCCTGGCTCGCGGAGCTTGAGAAGGAAAATGCTCGGGCCAAGGAGATCAATACCAAGCTTGAAGAAGAGAAGGCTACGACTTTCGAGATCATGGAGGGTGAAAAGGCTCGTCTTCTTGAAGAGTTTAAGGAGAAAAAGGACCGGGCAGTCGACATGGCCATGTACAGAATCTGGGCCAACAATGTCGACCTCGACATCAGCTTCTTAGGCCCTCTTGAAGCAAAGTTCGTGGCTAAATGGCAAGCTCGGCTTGATGAGGAGGAGACTGCTCAGGATGAGGCAGAGGGAGCCAGGGGTGATGCCGATGCTGAGAAGGCCAAGGAGAATGCTCCTTCTTCTTAAATCTTGGCTCGGGGCTGAGTCCCTCTGAATTTCTTGTAACAATTTTTTATGATTGATTTTTATTTTTTATGCCCCCAGGGCCAAGACAATTTTACAGCTCGTGAAAGAGCTGCCTTTTGTGATACCATTTTTTGACTTTATTTTAATACATTTGCTTTACATTTCTTGGGTTGAAATATTTTGCACATTTTATATTAAAGTGCCATATATGCTTGTTTATTCATACAAACATAGTTTGGATTTAAGCTCGAGGTTCAATGCATTCATGCACAGTTTGCTCGAAATATCCGCTTCCGATCTCGTTATTTTATCAAGGTCGGCGATTACTTTTACCATGCACCTGAAAGTACTTATATGGTGTGTAATGCAAACGGTTTAGTTATATCTTACTTTTTTAGTTACTTTTTCTCGTCCTTGGGTAGCTCCCCGAGGTTATGAGATTGAAACTATCATTTTGCAAGATACTCCAGCCGAGATCTTAACTTAAATGCGAAGTGGGTTTATGCTCCAACTTACCGTCGATTAGTTTTAGCTGGTTTATTCCAAACCTGTTAAGGTCATGCTTGGTTTGTAATCCATACACTTATATTATTCATCTAGTTTGCATATTTGGTTATATCCAAACATTTTTATGTTTTTGATAGTTTGGTTATATCCAAACTATCTTAGCTCACGTATTTGGTTATATCCAAACACTTGTATGTTTTTGATAGTTTGGTTATATCCAAACTATCTTGGTTCGCGCATTTGGTTGTATCCAAACACTTGTATATTTTCGTATATGCTATTTTATTTTTTCAAGCCGATGGTATATGTACCACTAATGCCCCCTTAATATCCTATGATTGTGATCATAGGTTATTCAATTAAGAGAGATTGCAAAAAATACAACATATTAAAACGAAATCAAACTTTATTCGGATAATCCAAAAATAGAAAAATAGTACAGACAAACAAGCATGGTTATAGGTGGCATCCTTCCTACACTATTGATAGTAAGGTCGTAGGTGTTCGCCATTCCATGCTCGTGGGACCAAACTTCCATTCAATCTTGCCAACTTATATATGCCGGGTCGGATGACTGATTCTATCTGATAAGGTCCTTCCCAATTTGGCCCGAGCACGCTAGCTGCTGGATCCCGTGTTGCCAAGAATACACGCCTCAGCACCAAATCTCCTGCGCTGAATTTTCTATCTTGAAATCTTTTGTTGAAGTACCGGGTAGCTCGATGTTGGTATGTAGCATTTTTTAGCTGAGCTTCGTTTCTTCTTTCTTCGATCAAGTCCAGAGTTTCTTCGAGCTGGGATTGGTTCGAGGTTTGGTCATGAGCGAGGGCTCGAATTGTGGGAATTCCGACCTTGATTGGTAACATAGCCTCGCAACCATACGCCAAAGAAAATGGGGTATGTCCTGTTGATGTACGGGTTGTGGTCCAATATGCCCATAGAACTCGGGGCAATTCTTCAGGCCATCTTCCTTTAGCTTCTTCCAACTTTTTCTTTGGCGAACTCTTTAGGGACTTGTTTACAGCTTCGACCTGGCCATTCGCCTGGGGATGGGCCACCGCTGAGAATCTCTTTATTATCCCATTTTTTTAGCAAAAGTTGGTACATAGATCGCTGTCAAATTGAGTACCGTTATCGGACACAATCTTCCTTGGCATCCCATATCGGCATATGATGTTCTTTACTACGAAGTCAAGGACTTTCTTCGAGGTTATCGTCGCCAAAGGCTTGGCTTCAGTCCACTTTGTGAAGTAATCTACGGCGACTACTGCGTATTTCACTCTGCCTTTGCCAGTCGGCAATGAGCCTATGAGGTCGATTCCCCAAACCGCAAATGGCCAGGGGGAGGTCATCATAGTTAGCTCGGAGGGTGGAGCTTGAGGAATTGTGGTGAACCGTTGGCACTTATCACACCTCTTGACGTAGTCGAACGAATCTGCTTTGATGGTAGGCCAGAAGTACCCTTGTCGTATGATCTTCTTGGATAGGCTACGCCCCCCAGTATGGTCTCCACAGAACCCTTCATGAATTTCTTCTAAGATTTTCTTAGCTTCGGGTGGGGACACGCATTGGAGTAGCGACATGGAATATCCTCTTCTATATAACTTTTCATCAATAATGGTATACCTGGGGATCTGATACATCAGTTTTCGGGCCTTGGTCCGTTCTTCTGGGAGAATGCCGGTCTCAAGGTATTCAATTATCGGAGTCATCCAGGTTGGCTTGAAATTGATCATGCAAACATCCTCCTACTCAGGCTCATGAATACTGGGCATCGCGAGATGTTTGATTGGCACGAAATTCAACTTGTCAGTCTCGGTAGAGGTCGCAAGCCTTGCTAAGGCGTCCGCATTCGAGTTCTGCTCTCGGGGGACCTGTTCTATCGCATAGAACTCGAAATTCCCCAGTGCTGATTTTGCCTTTTCTAAATATGCCGCCATTCTCGTACCACGAGCCTGGTATTCTCCTAAAATTTGATTAACCACCAACTGGGAGTCACTGTAGCAATGTATCACTTTGCCTTTGAGTTCCTTGGCTATATGGAGTCCTGCCAGTAGGGCCTCGTATTCAGCTTCGTTATTTGATGCGTCGAAGTCAAATCTTAGGGCAGAGTGAAATCGGGTTCCCGCTAGGGTGATCAATATTATACTTGCCCCTGATCCATTCTCATTGGAAGACCCGTCAACGTAAAGTTTCCACAACTCGTGGCCCAGGGCTATAACTTCATCGTTGGTCACACCAGTGCATTCCACTATGAAGTCCACCAAGGCCTGTCCTCTTATGGTCGTCCTATGATGATAAGTGATCTCGAATTGTCCGAGTTCAACTACCCATTTGAGTAGTTGACCTGAGGCTTCTGGCTTGGACAAGACTTGTCTTAGTGGTTGATCGGTCAGTACATGGATGGGGTGCGCCTGAAAATAGGGTCTGAGCTTTCGAGATGAGTGGATTAGGCTGAGAACTAACTTCTCCATCAAGGGATATCTCGATTCTGCCCCCAGTAACCTTTTACTGAGATAATACACAGGCCTTTGCACTTTTTGTTCTTCTCGCACGAGTACCGTGCTTATGGCGTGCTCGGTTGTAACAAGGTATAGGTATAGAACTTCTCTCGTGATGGGTTTTGACAAGATGGGAGGTTCTATGAGGTGTTTCTTGAGCTCTTGAAAAGCCAACTCGCATTCCCCCGTCCATTCAAATTTCTTGCCTCCCCTCAAAAGATTGAAAAATGGAAGACAACAGTCTGTAGATTTCGAGATAAATCTACTTAGCGTCGCCATCCTTCCATTCAGACTTTGGACATCCTTATGCTTTTGAGGTGAAGGCATATCAATCAGAGCCTAGATTTTTTCTGGATTTGCTTCTATTGCCCGGGCATTTACAATGTAGCCCAGGAATTTCCCCGAAGATACTCCGAAAGTGCACTTATGAGGGTTGAGCTTCATGTTATATCTCCATAATACGGCGAAGCATTCTTCGAGGTCATCAACATGGTTATTGTTATGTTGAGATTTAACTAACATATCGTCAACATAAACTTCCATGTTGTTACCTATCTGTTCGGAGAACATCATGTTTACGAGTCGCTGGTAAGTGGCTCCAGCGTTCTTGAGCCCGAATGGCACGACGTTATAGCAATACAGACCTTTGTCTGTCACAAAACTCATATGCTCTTGGTCAGGGGGGTGCATGGCAGTCTAGTTATATCCAGAATAGGCATCCATGAACGACATGAGTCCATGCCCTGTCGTGGCATCCACTAGCTGGTCGATCCAAGGTAAAGGGAAGCAGTCCTTAGGACAGGCCTTATTGAGGTCCAAGTAATCAATACAGGTTCGCCATGTCCCGTTGGGCTTCGGGACCAACATCGGGTTGGCCACCTAATCGGGGTAAAAAGCATCCCTGATGCATCGGTTTGCCTTCAACTTGTCGACTTCCTCTTTAAGGGCCTTTTTCTTATCGTCATCCAGTAATCTTCGCTTTTGCTGCTTCTGAGGGAAGCTTTTTTCGATATTCAATGTGTGGCTCACCACATTCGGACTTATCCCTATCATGTCCGAATGGGACCATGCGAAGACATCCTGGTTCTTTTTTAGGAAGCAAATTAATTGTTATTTCGTTTCTTCGGGAAGGTTTTTCCCTACCTTTACTGTTTTCGGGGGGTTTGCTTCTTCGAGCCTGATTTCTTCGAGCTCCTCCAATGGTTCTAGATCAGCTATTTCCTCTATTCTTGGATCGATTTCTTTGTCTATTTTGAAGACTGTCCCGTCCTTATTCTGAATAATGACGAGTGTTTGTGTGCTCGTCTACTTCTTTCCTCTAATGGAGATGCTATAGCATTCCCTTCTGGCTAGCTGGTCTCCCTTCACTGTCCCGATGCCACTAGAAGTCGGGAACTTGATGGCCAAATGCCTTATAGACGAGACTGCCCCCATCCTACTAGGGCGGGTCTTCTGAGCAGCACATTGTAGGCCGATGGCAGGTCCACTACTACGAATTCCATCATCTTGGTTGTTGAGACTAGGAAGTCTCCCAAGGTCACAGGGAGTTTGATGGACCCCATACAGGCAATCCCTTCTCCTGAAAAACCATACAACATTATTCCACAGGCCTTTAGGTCATGAAGCGCGAGTCCCATCTTTTCTAAGGTGACCTTATAGAGAATGTTCACTGAGCTCCCATTATCAATAAGAACTCGGCGAACCCTCTTATTCGCAAGCTGAAGAATGACGACTAGTGGGTCGTTGTGAGGAAATTGAACATGGGACGCATCGTCCTCAGTAAAGGTTAAAGGTTGAGATTCAACCCTTTGGTACTTCAGAGCTCTAGGTTCGGGTTCATAAGGGGACCCGTCGCCAGTTTTTAGCTCATTCACGTATCGCTTTTGGGCGTTCTTGCCCAATCCCGTGAGATGAGGCCCGCCCGAGATGGTTACAACATCTTCTCCATCAATTGGAGGGGGTCTCTCGTCTTCCCTAGCTTGGGAGTTGCTGTTTTGGGCAGGCGGCAGTGCAGCTGTCCTCTGGCTGGTAAAAGCCTGATTATTATTCTGGTTTCTGACATACTGCCTGAAGTATCCTCTCGAGATCAAGCCTTCGATCCCGTCCTTCAGTTGCCTGCACTCATCAGTAATGTTTCTACTATCTCTATGAAATAGACAGTATTTATTGGAGTCTCTCTTGGATTTTTGGTTTCTAAGGGGGTGTGGACGTCTGAAAGGGACCTGGTTTTCATTAGCCAGGTAAATATTTTCCTGAGACTCGTTGAGCTCGGTGTACACCTTGTACACGGAGAAATACCTTTCCCCTTTCTTCTTTTTCCCCCTTTCCGCCTCAGGGTTACTTCCTTCATTCTTCTTTCTTTTGGAGGGGTTTTCTGCATGGGGTTTCGAGGCTGATGGGTCTGTTGAGGTCGAGGCAAAGTTTACGTTTATCGTTGTAGTTATGGGCTGAGAGGTCATATTCAGCGTTGACCTCGCCTCTTCTACATTGACAAACCTCTGAGCTCGTCTATTAAACTCGGTTATGGACCTCACAGGCTTCATCTGCATATCTTCCCAAAGGGGACTTCCCGACATTACCCGAGCTTGGACAGCCATTAAATGATCGCTATCGTCTACATCACGAGCTCGGGCGACTTCTAGATTGAATCTTGTAAGGTAGCTTTTTAGCATTTCATTTGGTTGTTGTCGGACATTGGTCAGGGTCGATGCCTCGGGCCTTATCCCAATCATGGCTCTAAATTGCTTCTTGAAATCCCTTGACAGCTGATCCCAAGAAGTGATTGAATGCCTCTTATATTTTTTGAACCAGCTTTTTGCTGGTCCTGTAAGCGATGCTGGAAACAGCATGAATCTAAGCTCGTAACCCACATTACTTGCCCTCATAATAGTGTAAAATGTACTTAAGTGACTGTACAGGTCGAATTTCCCTTCAAAAGGTGGGACATGAGGAATCTGAAACCCCTGAGGAAACGGAGTGTTGGAAATGTGGGGAGCGAATGGTTCGAGCTCCTCATCAGAATCTTCGTCCTGATTTCAGCCTCGCTCATTCTGTAAGAGCCTAAATGCTCTTTCCAGTTGATCAATTCTCTCCTGAACCGGATCCACAGGGGGTCTCGCTTGAAATAGGCCGTCGTCGATCACAATTCCAGGCTCGCGCCTTCGCATGGGATCCTTGCACCCATTTAGACGATCTCTCAGATCTGGGTTCGAGGGTTTACCATTACCCCAATTTTGATTCAGGTGTTCTCGCAAGTCAGGGTGGTTCCTTTGGTTCCCAGTATTTCTGCGTCCTTGATCATACATACTAACTGATCGGGTGTCCCCTGAGTCTTCGCTGGCAAGGCTCGTTGCATGATTGTTTCGAGATGGATTCCTTTCAGGTTGCCTCATCTCTACAGTGTGAGACCGAGACATTTGGCTTCTCGTAGGCTGGGCGCCTCTCCGTTCTCTAGTAGTTTCTCCATTCCCCTGCTTCCGTCCAGCCAGCCTTTCCCTATCATCCTGAGTTGGTTGTGTGTTTCTCCGAGATGGTGAGGGATACCTAATTGGTGACGGAGGGTGCCGTATGGGTGACGGTGGCTGTCACCCATTTCAGGATCTAGATGCTCCCGAGTTCGCCTGTGCTGACTCGGGAACATTCTGCGCGTTACCAGCATTCTGAGTTCGAGCCACTGCAGGGGCTCGGTTATTCCCAGTTTCTACTGGTAACTCAGCAGCTGACTTAACAAGAGCTCTAGCCCAGGTGTTTCTTCGGGGCCTCGAAGGGGCAGGTTGTTCTGCCGGTGGTAGAGGTTGCTCTGTTCTTCTTGTGGCGGCATTTTTGCGAGGTCGCCCACGAGGCCTGCGAGGAGGAACATGAACATCCCATGGAGGAGGGACCTGGGCCTCAGACGGAGGTTGAGGCTAAGCCGCCTGTGCCTTCGCAGCCAATCTAGCTAATTCTTCACTATGCTTCTTGGCCTCAGCCAACTATTTTCTTAACTGATGATTTTCGAGTTCCACAATGGGAACATATCGCTCAGGATTATAGTACATGTCCTCGTCGCTCGTGGGGACCAGTGGTGCTGGAGGTCCTCAAGAGTCTGAGGACTCACTTCTCTCCTCTGGTTCTGGATTCGTCATTGGCTGTTTCCCGGGGCACCGCGGATAGTTGACTTCTTCTTCAGGAATATTTGGATCATTTGTAGCCATAGCTAATCAGGGAGGCTTTTTTGAATGACTAGACTCATATTCGTACTACTTAATGCTCTTAATGAAAGCACCAAACTGTTGATGACGTTTTTCGTCAACTTAAAATGTAGAGCAATTAAACAATAAGAACTATGGTGCAAATGAATAATATGGTGGAACAACAAGGGTTTTACGTGGTTCAACAGTTAAATCTGCCTAATCCACGAGTCTATTTTATTAGACCTTGGAGTTTTCTCTCTAGATAGCAAAAGATCCATCCTTTAACAAGTGTTCATGACCTCTCTATTTATAGAGAGTTTTCAGAGTTCATTCCCACATATTTCGGGAAGATACTCCTGCTTATTAATTGAAATAATGATATTAAATGTTGTAGCTCCTATATACAAAGAAACGTCCCCTGAAGACCAGGAAAACGGATAACAGACTTATTAATATCCCTTTAATGTCGAGACATTACAACAATAAATATCTTTAAATGTACAGAATGTGTTACATCAGATGATTCATCAAATCTCTGAGATCAGCAATCAGCATCGCATCAATCAAGGTTTACGGACAGGTTACGAACTGGTCGTCTTACTCCAAGACTTGCTCGGGGCGGATAAATACCGTCGAGGCTATCACATTTCGAGCTTGTACTCTTTAAGCTTGGGCTACTCGATCCAAAGACACTCGATAACGGATGTATCTCGATGCTATGCTCTTTCGAGCTTAGAAAGAATCTCGAGGCTACATGTCTTCGAGGTTGTCGTCTTGCTTCAAGGGTTTTACAGCTGTACCATGAACATGCATTTTTATATATCTCGAGCTCACACTCGATGAGTCCAGCCTTCAAGGTCATAATTTCTTATCTCGAAATCTGGGTGTAACAGACGCATTCTTAGCAATTGGCCAATCCTTCACAACTTCTACTTTAGCTGGATCTACAGCAACTCCATCTTTGGATACTATATGACTGAGGAACGCTACTTGCAATAGCCAAAATTCACACTTCTTGAACTTGGCGTAAAGTTGATGCTCCTTTAGTCACAGCATGGTCAGTCTTAAATGTTCCTCATGCTTGACTTCGTCCTTGGAGTACACCAAATATCATCAATGAATACTATGATGAATTTGCCCAAGTAATCCTTGAAGACCTGATTCATTAAGTCCATAAATGCGGCTAGAGCATTGGTAAGACCAAAAGACATAACTAGAAACTCGTAATATCCATATCGAGTTCTAAAAGTTGTCTTTGGTATATCTTCTTCCCGTACCTTGAGCTGGTGATAACCGGACCGTAGATCAATTTGAAAATACGGTCGCTCCTCGGAGTTGATCAAATATGTCATCAATCTGGGGTAGCGGGTACTTATTCTTAATTTTCATCTTGTTCAGTTCATGGTAATCGATACACATCTACATCCTTCCATCCCTCTTCTTCACAAATAGAACCGGTGCACCCAATGGCGAATGGCTTGGTCTGATGAAACCCAAGTCTAAGAATTCCTGTAACTGCGTTTTCAACTCCTTGAGTTCTGTAGGTGCCATCCGGTATGGTGCCTTTGAGAGAGGCTAGGTTCCCAGTACGAGTTCAATTATGAAGTCAATTTCCCGAGTAGGCGGTAACCCTGGTAAGTCGTCAGGAATTATCTCTGGGAATTCCTTTATAATGCGAACGTCTCCAACTTTTAGTGGTGTTTCTTGTGCCACATCCTTGACGCTTGCTAAGAATGTGTGGCATCCTTTCTCTATCATCTTCTGAGCTTTGAGAGATGAGATATGTGGTGTGCGTAGTCCTGAAACCTTCCCCATAAAACATAGTTTCTGACCGTTATGAGTTTCGAACGCCACTTGCTTGCGTCTACAGTTGATGGTTGCGCCATGCCTTGTTAGCCAGTCTATGCCCAGTATAACATTGAAGCCCTTGATCTCTAGCTCTATCAGGTCTCCTTCTAGTTTCGTGTCCTCGATTTTGATCGGTACTCCCCGTACTATTCGTGATGATAAAACTACTTCACATGAAGGCAATTCCGTAACAATCCTAGTTCTAAATCTTTCACAAGGTTTGTCTAATTTTTCTATCATTCCTAACGAGATATACGAGTGTGTTGCTCCCGAATCAAACAATTTTGAACATATATTACCGAGGATAGGATGCTGATCTGTGATTACTTTGTTACTAGCTTCGACTTCTCCCTGGGTCAAGGCAAAGACTATAGCTAGAACCATCTTGTTGTCCTTCTTTTCTTCTGTTTTGAGCTGCGGACATTCCTTTTTCCGATGACCTTCCTGACCACAATTGAAACAACCCTTGGTGTTTGCACGACACTCCCCAGGATGTATTCCACATAACCCGACCTATTATTACCGTTATTAGATCATGCTCTTTTGTCACCATTGACTTGCTTATTTTCAGGATGCTTTCTTTCTGCCCATTATTGTTGTGCTGGTTGTTGTTGTTGTTTCTACCATTTTGAGTCTGATTTTGATGTTTGGGTTCAGACTTGCTTGCCTCCTCCTTACTAACATTTCTTGGAGCCTTTCCACCTCTATAGTCATTTCTAGAGCATCGGCGTAAGAAGTGGTTCCTGGATTTGCAAGCTTGACTCCTAATAAAGGCTAGACGATCGGTTGGGACCAACTCTGGTGCAAACTTGGCTAGACGATCAAATTGTTGAGCGTACTCAACTACTGACAAATTTCCCTACTTCAGACTTGCAAACTCTTCCACCCTAGTAGCGATAACGATCGAGTTGTAATACTTTTTGTGAAACAGCTCCACAAATCTAGTCCAAGTCATGGTGGCGACATCATGAGTTTGATGTACTACATCCCACCAGATTCTAGCATCCTTTTTCAAAAGAGAAGAAACGCAAGATATGTGATCCGCATTGCCGAGGTTCATGTGTGCTAGAATAGGCTCTACATTCCTGAGCCATTCTTCAGCCTCAAATGGGTCGATTGTCCCTTCAAAGTTTGGAGCATGCTGCTTTCATAAACACTCGTAGATTGGCTATATGTACTGAGTTGGATAAGGCACATAGTTTGTTGTTCATGCGTGCAGATTTTCGTAGCAACATCTTCAGCAAAGTTTTAACATTTGAGAAAACACGTTAGAACTTACCGTAATAGGTTCTAAGGAAAAAACTTAGACTAAACAAACATAACTCGGACCTATCAGTTATGATTTCTTATGAAAAATTATGTAAGCCTTTTTTTATAAATTAGGGTGTGTTTCTATACTTAGAACATTAAGCCATATTTATTTCTAAGTCTGATTCTAACCACCCTATATGACTTAATTCTCAGGCTCGAAACTCGTCGCTGTTCCAAAGTTAACCATAGTGAGGGAGGGCTGGGATCAGTAAAATTGTTCCCACTACTATGGCCCCGTAAACTCTCAATACAGAACCTGGTTCATTGATTTGTATCCATCCTCACTGAACTCAGTCATTATTTATTTATTCTAAATTTATTATGATTGTAGAAAAAAAAATCAAACACATACATGTCATTCAAAAATAACAACTTTATTCATCTAACATATCATCATTTATCTCCTCATAATCATCATTATTATGGGCCTTGAAACTACCTCGGGGAATATTCATTAAGATATTATGCTTTTTTTCATTAGTGAATTGAAACTCAAACTTAGAGGTAAACCTAAGTATAAGAAAATAATATCTCATGGCTATCGGTAAATCATCTTCATCATCCATACTCTCCCATAATTCTTCTAATTTTGAAACTACAAAAGGAAAATCCTTAAAAAGCCTAATTACTAAGACATATTGCTCCATGGCTCACATCATAATTTGCTTAGTAGTTTGAAGGTGAACTATCCCTTTGTGAAATAGAATCAATCTTTGAGTGATTCTTTCTAGCACTCCTATTGTATTCCTTGGTTCTCTGATCCTTTTCAATGCCTTAATGGCTCGGGTATTATGATAGGTCAAAGCTCCATTCATTTTGACTGAAAACATAATGACTAAAACATTAGCTATAAACATAACATTCATAACGTAAACACTTACATTGGCGGTAGATTCAAAGATTTTGTGTGTGTATCAAGGAGAACTTCATGCATATGAATTGTGGGCTCTCATACCAACTATAATGCCCCGACTAATTCTAAGACCTCAGACCATTAAAAACTACTAAGACATAGCTACTATATTTGGAAGACATGCATAAAATAATAGAACTTTATTATAAAAATCCAAAATACGGGATCCCATTGTTATTTACATAAAAACATTAAAGAAAACATAACCTTTAATTAATTGTTCAAAACTAATTGCGAAAAAACATAAATACATAAATTAAAAGACTCAAAAATATAAACTTCATCATCGATCTTCCAGCAGTCCATCCCTAATACACATGCCAAAGCAGCCATGAATCCATCCCATCTTCCATGCTTATTTTCCTGCACCATCTAAAATAAAAGGAACGAGTCTAATGCCTAGCAAGGACAATCTACTAAAACATAACATAAATCATAAGACTAAAAACATATAACGTAAAAACATATATCATATAAACATAGGACTACAATATTTATGGTCATTTACTCATTATCGTAGTATGTGATAAAACCATCTAGGTCCTCAGTCTACTAATCAAGGTAGGTTAGATCACAAAATAGTATATAATAAACCATCTAGGTCCTCAATCTACTAATCGAGGTAGGTTTAATCATAACTCTAATCTATGATAATGATAAAAAATTCTTGAGATTTATTTGCTGTCTAAGCAACTATATTTCCCAAGTGACTACAACATAAAACATCTACATACATATACATAAACATAACATAGCATATAAACATATCATAGCATATACAATCTAACCTATTTTCCTGACCAAAAACCATAATATTGGTGACAAGAACGGGATTGGAAAACTCCTAAAACCAAACAGTAAGAATCATAAGTTTCTAAAGAAATGAAGATGAAAAGGAAATCTAAACCATCAAGATAGAAACTTACCGAAAACCTTAAGTTTCAAGAAACTTAAACACCTAACCAAAAACCATAATAACAAGTTAGAATATGAAAGAAATGAAAGAAAATAAAAGAACTATAATGAACTAAACCCGAGGATAAGAATAAATTTGATAGACTAGAACTTCGATCTACACCTCAATATTTCTAAACTATTGGTTATAAAATCCATAACTATTTGTATGAGGTCCGGGACAATACTACTACTACTACTACTGCTACTACTGCTACTACTGCTACTCCTGCTACTACTACATAATCTTTCACCTGCTACTACTACTACTCATGTCTTTCCCTAGGTGGTAAAGAATCTCACAATCATAATCTTTCACCAATTATAGCCAATACTTCTATCTCATATTCAGGTCTCTTTGGGTAAAGAAATACTTTAAGCTTTTGTGGTCAGTGTATATCTCACACTTCTCCCCATAGAGATAGTGTCGCAATAACTTCAATGCAAAGACTACTTGTAACGCCCTAGATAGCCAAGACCGCTGCACTGTGTACTTATAAAGGTGCAGGACTTGATAATCAAGTCAATTAGTTAAAAACGTGTTGCTAAAATCACTAATGCGCTAAGGTTAAAAGGTTTTGGTCTCAAAAGATACTTTTCATATAACTAAGCATTTTACACAAGGGATCCCAAAAGAAACAACGTTTAAAAAGTTAGTTTACAAAATTTCAGAGTTCAAACAAGCACTAGCCACTCTAAGGCAAAATAGACATTTGTGGTTCTCCTGTTCCTGTCTCCCCACAACCGTAGCGGTTGAGCAGCTGATCATGTACATTCTGCTCTCAGAGCTCTCCAAATCAGGGCTGATCAAGCTTGCCCTTGCCTTTACCTGCACCACGAAGCACCCATGAGCCAAGGCCCAGCAAGAAAACATAACATTGTATAACAACCGATGATAAAAATTGAATAACCCTTTAAGCATGATCATACACTTAACATACCACACTAGTCACATAGCACGAAGATATAACCAAAGATTCAACCAATCAACACTCAGCTATTCAGCATGACAAATCCACCAATCAATAATAACAATCAAATCACATGATAATCAGGGTCGACACCTTAGGTCGCACCCTCTGTTCACCCCACTGACTCTGACCCGCTTAAATCGAGCTCAGTGCATAATAAGCTATCCTCAGCTACCAGTGGCCGAGCCGCGCCCTGTGCACTAATGTAAACTCTGGCACCCTTAGGCCGTTTGTTTACTATTTACATGGCATAATACCATCCTCTATAAAGCATACAAAATAGGGAACCCTTAGTCCCATTATAAATCCACAACCGGGTGCAGTTTTCTTACCTTTAGTTTCCAAGTGTACTGGTTACGCGAGACGCCTCTTGAGCACGATCCGTTTCCCAGGCCCCTAGCTTATACCTAGTCACAACCAAGATAAGGGATGCCATTAATAACTGTAAAAGGGCTTCTAAATAAGGTTCTAGTCTCCGGAAAATCGAATTCCACCAAACACGATAGTAGATTAAATCCTGAGCACCCTAGGTTAAATTCCCATGCTTAAAATCCAAAAACCCGTAATTTCCTTAAGGGTCGTGGCTCAAGCCTCCCATGCTGCGGCATGGCCCCCAAACAGAGCCCATTCAAGCTCAGAACCAGACACGAGCCACAGCCCTACATAGACCATGCCGCGACCCGCCCTCCATCTCAAACATCCATCAGCTTCAGAGGGTCCCGGCCCACCAAGAATTATGCCGCGGCCCGACCCCCCTTCGAACCTAGATAAACCTCCATTTTTGACTCTCAAACCTCACTCAAAACCATCAAAAACTATCCCAATTCCACAACTCAATTATCACAAAGCTTCTAACACGATTCCAGCAACTCAATTTTCATATAATCATGCGTTAACTTAATAAATTCACACATAAACCAATTATTTCCTCCCAGTACACTTATCAAGGCCCTTAAGACATATTAGTGATTTTGGGTCTTTACACTACCGTTGCCAATTCTAAATCATGTGTAGGGTACCGCTGTTCATAATCTTTAACTATCATGATGTATAGGCAATCACCTTTCAATCCTGCATAAAGACACAACCTAACCCTTGCTTTGATGCATCATAGTAGACCACAAACTTCTCCTGATCTGAAGGAAGACTCAGAACTGGAGCAGTGATCAATTGCCGCTTCAACTCCTAGAAGTTGTTCTCACACATATCTAACCATACAAATTTCAGGATCTTGTGTGTCAACTTCATCAGTGGTGTCACAATCCTTGAGAACCCTTCCACAAAACATCGATAATACCCTGCTTATCCAAGGAAACCTCTAATCTCTTAAGCACTCCTCGGCCTTGGCCAGTCCCTACTGCCTCAATCTTGGCCGGATCCACCTTAATTTCATCTCTACTGACAATGTGACCAAGGAACGTCACCTGAGATAACTAGAATTCACACTTCTGGAACTTTGCATACAATTTTTGCTCCCTCAACCTCTGTAATACCAACTAGAGGTGCTACTCATGCTCTGCCTCTGACTAAGAATAAACTAATATATCATCAATGAAGACGATCACGAACCGATCCAGGTAATCCTTGAACACTCGATTCATCAAATCCATAAAGGTTGTCGGGGCTTTAGTCAATCCAAATGCCATGACTAAGAACTCATATTGCCTATATCTGGTATGAAAGGCTATCTTTGCTATGTCTTCCTCTTTGATCATCAGCTGGTGATAACCATATTGAAGATCAATCTTTGAGAACGTTGTCTTGCCCTGTAGTTGATTAAACAAATCATCAATTCTTGGCAATGGATACTTATTCTTAATAGTCAGCATGTTTAGTTCTCTGTAATCAATACACATCCTTAAAGAACCATCTTTCTTCTTCACAAATAAATTTGGCACACCCCACGGTGAGAAACTGGGTCTAATAAACCCCAAGTCCAGTAACTCCTGTAACTGAACCTTCAGTTCCTTCAATTCTACTGAAGCCATCTTGTATGGTGCTCTAGACACTGGCTTTGTCCCTAGTGCCAATTCAATAAAAAATTCTATCTCTTTGAGGCAACAACCCTTGTAACTCTTCTGAGAATACATCCAGAAACTCACAAACTAACTTGGTCCCCTCGGGTCCAACTAGCACAACCGTAGTAGTATCCACCACACTACCTAGGAATCCTATGAAACCACCTCGCAATAGGTCTCTAGCCCTCAATGTTGATATCATAGGAACATGGGGTCCATGCATAGTTCCCACAAATACAAACGGGTCCTCACCCTCAAGTTCAAATGTTACCATCTTTTTCTTATAGTCTATGGTTGCCCCATACTTGGCTAGCCAATCCATACCCATACCCATACCCATAATCATATCAATGTCATTCATGACTAGCTCAATCATATATATTGAAAACTCTCTACTATCCACCTCTACTGGTAGTGATCTGAACCATATCCTAGAGACTACTAGAACCTCAGTAGGCAATAAAGTCCCAAATCCCACTGCATAATACTCACATGGTCTACACAGCCTATCAATCACTCTACTAGACACAAAGGACTGTGTAGCCCTATAATCAATCAACACAATATAAGAAGTGGCAGCACTAGAGAGCTGACCTGTCACTACTGACTGTCGGGCCTTAGCCTTTGATTATGTCAATGTGAACACTCAAGCTGGAGCCAAGTTGTTTGCCTTATTTGGTACTTCCTTCTTCACTCTTGGGCAATCTTTCTTAAGATGCCCAACTATACCACATAAAAAGCAGGCCTTCGCCCGAAACTCTCCCAAATGACGTCTTCTGCATCTGGCACATTCTGGATAAGTCCTCCATCTCTCGTTTCTGCCCTGGCAACCAACCTGTATACCCTGCGGCCTCCTGTCTGGGCCTAAAACTGTAACAGTGTCTAGGGTCTTTCTCTTCTGATCACTAGGGTCTTCGCCCCTACTAGATCCAGTAAAGGGAGGTCCCACCCTCCTTGTATCCCTTCTGGTCGCGTTCTCACGCCAGATCTTGTTTTCTACGCCCTCAACAGTAAGGGTATTTCCACTACCTGAGCATAAGTCTTCACTTCAGGTATCGAAACATCATGGGCTATCATAACATTTAGCCTTCGAACAAATCTCTAATTTCTTATCACATCTTTTGGCACCAAGTTTGAAGCGAACTTGGCCAGCCTATCAAATTTCAGAGCATGCTTTGTCACAGTTATGGTGCCCTACACTAGATTACTAAACTCATCTGCCTTTACAACTCTGACTGCATCATTATAGTATTTCTCATTAAACAACTCTCCGAACTCTTCCCAACTCAGAGTCCTCACGTCCTTGGTCTGGGATACCACTTCCCACCAGATTCAGGCATCCTCTCGAAACGCAAATGTGGTGCATGCCACTCTCTCATTACCTGCCACCTCCATATAGTCCAGGATGGAGGTGGTCATACCCATCCACTACTCAGCTCGCATTGGATCTAGCCCTCCCTCAAAGTTAGGATGGTGTTGCTTCCTTAAGTTCTCATAAAGAGGTCCCACCTTTTCTCAGCCCCTGGCTATTGCTGTAAGACTAGTGCCATAACAGGTGGCACAACTGGTGCAGCATTCCCTACTGGAACCTGTTGTTGTCTCAGTAGGCGGATCTCTTCTTCCTGCCTCTGCAATCTATCTTGCATGTCAGCAAGCACATGTTTTCAGTTCTCTGGAGCTGGCAGAAGGTTCTGACCTTGATCGTTATCTCTTACTTGAATTCCAGCGCTGGCTGGTTCATTTGATTGCCCTGGAAGCATACTTCCAAGTATATCTGCAATCAATGACTCAGCTTATCAGGCAACAATAACGGTGCTGAGCACTACCTCACGATCCAAGAACAAACTAATAAGCATTTACATGTAATGACGGTGCTAATAAGTAGTTAAATAACTTTCACATACGGTAGTCAAAGGCCAAGCCCTATAAGTATAACTTATGCTTTCTATTCAAGCATGCAAATAAGGCATTCATATATCAAATAGGTAGGTAAAAACATATTCACATTAATAATTACCGAAACCTGAGTCGAGCTTGTATTCAGCAGTGAATGTACATGCCCAACCAATCTTCAAGAACCCTTAAACTTAAACCGCTCTGATACCAAGTTGTAACGTCCTCCTAATCTAGGACCGTTACACTGTGTAATTAAAATAGTGCTTAACTCGCTAAACGAGTCATTTGGACTTAAAATGTGTAATTAATACTGACATCAGGTTTAGGTACTAAAAATTTTGGTCAAAAGTCAACCATTCCATTAAAAGAGTTTGAATTTGATACATGGGATCCCAACAGAGTTTAAAACCATTACAGACTCAAAATAAATACAAAAGCCGACCTAAGCAACAAAATTAGGGTCCAACCCTAATTCCAACGGATTCCCTCGGCCGTGGCGGTCGAGCAGGCCGCATATGTACACCATGCCCCTGAAGCTCTCCAACTCATGGTTGATCTAGCTTTTATTTTCCCTTACCTGCACCATTTAGCACCTGTGAGCCGAGGTTCAGCAAGAAAACATAATCATGCTTAAAAGCAGTAAATCATCAGATCACAGAATCATAATTAGAATGCCAACCAGTAATAACCCTACTTGTCCATGCATTCAATCCAGAGAAGTGACTATAGAGCCACATTAGGGCCCGTTGCCCTATTCCTTGTATAACCAGGCTTAGGGCTTGCCAAGCATACCTGACACTTTATATGGCTAGCGGCCATAGGGTCGTTCAATCATATACCACGCTTCTTGGTTAGCTTAACCACATCGCCCCACATTCAGCACGCTATTGCTGCCCTCAAATCATAAGTCGAGCTTTTCAATCAGATTTGGGTTGGCTTAGCCACATTGGCCTGCGTTCAGTACGATGTTCCTACCCTCGACTAATAAGTCGAGCCTTTCAATCAAATATGACAGATAACGACATCGGCGTGCGCTCAGCACACTATTTCCACCCTCGACTTATAAGTCGAGCTTTTTAGTCAGATATATCAGATGAACAATCATTATTTAACACAGGTATGCACAACACAATCAACATGTTTAACAAAACATTCTATGTACGATTACAACCATGTTTGATAACCGGGGCTCAAGCCTTAACCAACAACCCAGGTGCAGTTTTCTTACCTCAGGTCCTAACTGAATAGGGTATGATGACCCCGAGTACGATCATTTCCTCCTGAGCCTAACGGTTCACCCTAGTCACAACCATAACAAGGAATAACTATCAAGAAACGAACTAATAAAGGCTTCCAAATCGAGTCCTAGCCTCCAGGACCCTGAATTCTACTAACCCGGGTAGTAGAACCATTCTCGAGCCCTTAAGTTTGGGTTCCCATACCCAAAAACCTAATTTCTAATTTTTTTTTCCCAATTAGAGTCGCGACACCCCCCACTAAGAGCTACGACGCCCCAAGAATAGGGTCGCAGCGCGACCCTAAGAACCTAGATAGCCTGTAATTTCAGAGATTGCAATTCCTCCCAAAATTGTCCCAAGACACAGTTTTAACCAAAATCGACCATAGGAATGGTCTCGGCAATATAGAAATACCATAATCAACTTCAAAACTTATAAAAACTCAATTAAATCCCAAAATCAAACTTAACAAAACTAACTCAAAACTTTAAAGGAAACAACCTGAATACCTTGGAGAATCAAGCTTTCCCCACTGGAATCCAAGCTCTGTATAATCCTTATTCCTTCACAAGACCAATCCCCAACTCAAGCCACCATTCAAGCTTAGAATTCAAAGCTTTTTTCCTTCAAAGTTTAAAAAGCAATCTCACATAGTGGAGAGAATGAGAGGGAACGAGATGGAGGAGATAGAGTGTGTTTTTGTTTTATAAAGTTTATCAACACAACCTCTTGATTAAGTATACATGATCTCAAAAGACCAAAAGGCCTCTAAGGCAATACTTCCCTCTCAAAGTCCACTAAGGGAAAAAATGTCATTTTATACTCTCGTCTCACATTACACTTATAATCCCAATTAATTCTGCCAAACCTGGAAAACCATTATTTTCCCCAAAATATGACTCATGCTCCAATGAGTCCCAGTAACTCACCGAATTACCAAAATATCTCTTGGCTCACCTCGAGCCGGGTATAAGTCCCTGTTGTGACTAAACCGCTATCTTGCTTAAAAGGACCAAATCCTGTCAAATATCTCAAATATATCTACATAATAATGTGGTCTTATCACATAATATCATTTAATCACAAATATACCCTAAGTGGGTCAAAATTACTAATATGCCCCTTTAAATAAAAGCGAGCCTATTTCGCACATTTAATACACTTAAACGTGCTTAATCAGTCATATAATGATATAACACATGCAATTTACGTAATCACACAAATATTGAATTAAATCACATAATATTCCAATAATGGCATCTTGTCCCCCTAATCAAGGCACTAAGCCTTATTAGAAATTTTGGGACGTTACAGCTTTTGGGAAACTTATACAGGATCTTTATTTATTTTCATGTAGATATAATATTAAACAAGTTAATATGAGAAAACCTAGAACATGTTTCTAAAATTGAATTCAAAGAGAAATAATGATAAGAATACTTACATTATACGCAGTGGAATGAATGAGTCATTCCTTCAGTTTCTCTAACCCTTGTATCCTTTCTATCGCAGAGTATTACTAAGAAACTGAACCGATCTTCAATTTTCTTCACAATCTTCCAAAGTATCCTTAGAATCACCTAGACTAGAGTAGGCAATTCTCAACACATGAGATAGATACAAAGAGAAGAAGAGAAAAGAACAATAAGGCTTAGAAAATGACTTATGTTTAGAGAGAATCTAAAACCTATCAGAAACTTATGTTTCAGAAATCTATTTTGACTTATCTTTTCAACTCTCTCTTAGCATTCCTTTTATAGACTCAATTAGGCCATTTATTTAATTAAAAAATCAATAAAATAATAGCCAATTAACAGCCCTAAGTCGAAATTATCATGGGCTTTAGGCCCGTGAAATTTCCCATTTGATTATAAGCTCATTGGACTTAAAATCAAGGCCTGTATTATTTTCTATTGATTAAATTAATTAAATAATTATTTAAATCTTTTATCAAATTAATTATTTATAATTTGAACCTTGATTTAAACTTATTTATTAATTTAGATACCAATTTATCTTAATTAATAAATCTGCCCTAATTTCTCTTTTCTTCTCTAAATTACATAACTCTGTGAAACTATCCAAAATTGACCTGGCCAACTTTGATAATTCTAATTAATCATTAAATCAATTAATTGAGATTATCTAGATGATTTTATCCAAGGTACAGGGGGGACCATGGGCCTATGAAATCAAGCTCTAATAAGTTATCATAAATCTAAGAAATAAATTTACTAACTTATTAATTCCTCGTGACTTCACTAAAGACTCGAAATTGCACTCTTGAATTCATAGAACGCTCTATAAGCAATATAGATACATTATTAATTATCCATTGTTACAACCATAATTTCACTCAATCCTCTATAGACGGTCTACAATGAGATGGGACTAAAATACCATTTTACCCCTCATTGTACTTTATCCTTAAAACTAGAGCTGTAAATACAGGCCGGGCTTTTGAGCACGGCACGAAACCGGCACGAGCACGACACGGCACTAAAAAATATGGGCTTGGGCCAGGCACGGCACGACACGGGCTTAGCACGGCACGGCACGACAAGCCCGAAGGCACGACACGAAAGCACGAATAAACTAGCCCGAAAGCACGACACGATAAAAAACCCGATATTTTGACATTAATAATCATAATAATTTTTTATTTGTCAATAATTAATAAATTAAAATGATAATATATGTCTTATTTTTTTCAATTTTTATATTTTTATAATTATATTAATTTATTTTAAGATTTGTTAGTTAAATTTTTAGCATTTATTAGTAGGTATTAAAATTATAATAATTATCTTTGATATAATTTTGTGTAAAATATTGTTAAAAAGTATATAAAAATATCTAAAATTATAATTTAAACAAAGAAATGTATTTGGTGTGGTGGTAAGTCCATTGATGGTTGAAGAGGAGGTGGAGGGTTCAATTCTCCATCCTCACATTTTTTTAGCAAAAAAAAAGTGGGCCCGAATATAGAAAGTGGGCCGGCCCGACTTGGGCCCGACACGGCACGACATGGGCCGGGCCCATGGGCCGTGCTGGGCCTACTCTTTCAAAAATGGGCCGGCACGAGCACGGCACGAATTGAATGTGGGCCGGGCCCGACCCAGCCCGAATTTTCCGGAGGCACGAAAAATGTGGGCCGGACCGGGTGGCCCACATTTACAGCTCTACTTAAAACACTTAGTTCTTTGTAAATGATATCTCAGTAAATTAATATTAATTACTGAAATGAGATCTCTATCATTTAGCACCTTGAACCAAACTAAAAGGTAACCATCGTTTCACTTCTTCGTTAGAAGCTATAGATGTTATTATCTATGATTAACACTCTCACTCAATTATACTACCGAGCTCCCAAGATGTAAGTATGGGCTAGTCTGTGGGGTAATCTGGTAACGAACAAGTTAAAGAACTCAAATAGTACAATCAGTTAGAATACTAACCATTCACAATTGAGATTGAATTGACCTATGGTCAACTATATGATATGACTAGAATAGATAATAACGGTATGTTTACTTATAATATCTACTGTTAATATCAGACCATTCCGATGTAACAAATACATTCGATCTTATCTACTTTGCTAATGTTCTGGAAAGAACATAACACTGTGATGTATAAGTAGAACATATCGTAGATTGGCAAGTTAGTGTAAATCCTGTGCACTGACTAATCTTAGGACTAACTTATTTTGAACATATAATCATATTTATATTCCACTATGATTACATCACTATAAATACGATTAGCTATAGGCTCAGGATTTAATATAAGTTTATATTAAATAAATAATAATTAAAATAAAACATGTGAGCAAAGTGATTGACCAAGTCAAAAAATGATTTTTATTCTTTAATTGATAATAAATTATATTATAAAGAAATTAAGTTTTAATTAGGGCATAAAACCCCAACAGCAGCACCTCCTATAGTAGGGGTTCGCGCCAGGTTGTAATGTTGGCATAGAATCTTCCTTGCGTCTTGGGCGAGGGGTATCACTAGTGGAGAGTCGCATTTTGTCACTGTCCATGGGTACAGTGGTTTCTCCTCATACATGTTCCCTCTCTTTATGCTTAGAGAGGGGAGCATCAGAATTTTCATGTAACAGGTCGTTGAGTAACTCTTGCATGTTCCCCACGGTGGTCTGCAACCTTTGGTTTTTCAAGTGTAAGTCACGTATTTCATCTTTGTAGCAATGGGTTTGGGAACTTGAACTCACTGAGTGTACTCGTGGACTTAGGGCCACCGACGACCGTGGCGGAGGGTGAGTTGCACAACCCTTCGTTGGAGTGGTGGAAAGTGTTGTAGGGTCTGGTGTAGGATGAATGGCAGGGGATGATACTTCTTCCTCTTGGCCATTTTCTCTGGGCAACTCTGGCACACCTCTTTCCTCCGGCGGGGGAGGATCCCTCATGGACGCCCTTAGTGTTGTGTTTTTATTGATCAAATCAGAGATTATACGCAGCGAAACAACAATCAAATTGTTAGTTTAATCCCATAAGATTTCTATATCTACTTCTTCACATGCATATATATATTGAATCAAAGACATGAATAGAAAAATTACCTCAGGTCCTTCCTTGCTGCTATCTTTTCGTATGGCTAAATCCTTGAGATCTCACACCAAGATCTTCCAAAATGTTCTCACCACACAAAGAACGAGTGTGGGCTCGCTATACAAACAATAGGCAAAAAATTATTTATTAGATGTTCTCAACACATGAGATCTGATAAAGTTTGAACCTAGGTTTTGTGAAGAACAGTGACTTTTGTTTGTATCACTGTTCTCTTTCTCTGAGAGAGATTTCTAGATATTTTTCTATCCCTGAAAAGTTACATTCTGTAAAACTGATATCCTATATTTAATATATCCCATATATTAAAATAAAATCTTAGTTATTTTAAACAATTTGAAAACTAATCAGTTAATAGATTCTTGTTTAAATAATAATATTTTAATCAAATTACAATATCTCATTATTTATTTAATATTTAAATAACTAAAATTGTGGAACCTAGAAACTGATTACAGTCTCTTATGTGTGTAGCACAGTGACTGTGCACTGTGCTACACGTGTACCACATGCCAATGATGGCATGTGATTTTTCTTAATTTTTATTATTATTTAAATACCAAAAATCTCAAAAATAAATTAATTCAAAATTAATTATATTTTTTTTAAATCAAATAATTAATTAATTACACATAATTAAACAATAATTATGTTTGATACATAGAAAAATATTTTATTTATCACATAAGTCCTTTTTGCTCATTTTTGTATTTAACTTTGTCAATGTTTGTTTGAGTCATTTCGGGGACCATGGACCTATAACATTAAGCTCCAATAAATTAAAAATAAATAATTAAACTATTTAATTATAATAGTTAATTTATTAATTCTGATATTACTCCACTATAAATTCAGAATTGCACTCTTTATGTTATAGATATACTTTTACAGAAATCTTTTCTTAAGTCGTCCATTGATATAACCATCTTACAATAGTTCAACCCTCTAATTAATTAGTTCATAAATTAGAATGGAAGAATTACCATTTTACCTTTCTAATTTACTTCTTATTCCTTAAGTACCATTAATTCACTAGTGAATAATTAATCTATAATCTAATTATAGATTTGAGCTCAAAATTATTCAGTTCCAGAATTAACCCTTAAGGGAAATAATATAAGATCTGTTAGGAAAGATTAGATTCCGTATTGTTGATACATGTTCCCAGCCATCCATGATATTAAATCTCCAAAACAAAAGTCATTAGCCTCATTCTTTGAAGAGACCTTAACGAATGAATCAAAAGATTTAATAAACATGAACAGGAGTTCATGAACACTCAGGATTTAGGTTGATCTATAAATGATCATCAGTTATGATATGTGTTGACCCTGATTTTGGTCAACTGACACCGAGTCAGAATATGCTTGATGTGAATGAATGCGTTGAAAAGAATAGAATGACAAAAATAATAAGAACACAATGTTTTTATAGTGGTTCGGCCCCAGGATCTGGTAATAACCTACGTCCACTTAGATTGTTATTGACGTGAGAATCAAAGGAGTGATCAAAGAACTAGGGTCCAATGAATTTCACTAACCTCTGAAGAACAATACAGTATTTCAAGTAGAATTACTCTAGTATCAAATAATTTGAAAGCCAAAAGTCCCTTCCTTGAGCTATCTTTCTCTATTTATAGGCTCAAGGGGGATTACACGAGATTGTTACAGATATTCTCTCCTGAATAATCGGATACTCAGGAGATTGTGTGAGTTAATTTTGGGATTTACAAAGATCTTTATTGGAACATCGTGCTGTATGCGGAACTATCGACCAGACTGGTCGTAGGAAAGACTGGGCCGCCTACTGCCTATAATGTATCTTCTGGTCGATACACTAGTAGAGTTCCTTCAGATGTAAGCCACGTGTCCAGGGATCATTTGCCAGATCATCAATGCCAGTTTTTTGGATAACATTTTCCCCCCAAGTTTATTTATTACGAGCAATAAATAAACTTTTGAATGAACGACCCTTCGGTGACCCCGCCATACGTGTCAGAACCCTTCGTGTGTTCTTGGAAAAAGCAACCTACTCTTGTCTAATCATGACTTTTTGGTTCCCCAGTAATAATTCGACGGCTATCTCGCTTCCCCATACTTTGAAAAAGTAGAAACTGATGATTACACCTTTTTAATGCCACAGACAAACTTATATAACATCTCTGAAGTTCTTCTTTTTCCTTTTACGCACACCATTACTCATTCCAGAAACCCTAAAACCAGAGCTTTCATCTTCTCCCAGAGACCGTTCTTCTACATTTCAAGACTCAGCCCGAGACTTCCTCGACTTCCGAAGACTCTTTACCAATCTCCACGATCTTCTTTCTGGTAAGTCTTCGAATCTTTACGTTTTGTATTTTTGTAATGCATGCTCCTGTATGTTGACTGTTGAGTTTATCTTCTAGGTTGAGATGTTTGTCAATAGGATGTCTTGTGGGTGAAAAAATTTACGAGTCAGTTTAATAGTTGGGAACATACTTTTAGGACGTAAAATCGAAGTAAAAATTCGATTTTTAGGCCAGTCGAAAAATAGGTTTTTCCCGCCCTTAGGGGAGTCAAAAAAGCTTTTACGAAAAACTTTTTGCTTTCACCCTTTGATCCGTTTTTCAAACTGCTCGTGTGAATTTTTTTTAACTTTCATTAGAATGCTGCTGTATAAAAGCTTGACTTTTATACTCGACCAGCGTTACTCTAAAAAGCCTTTAAAAATTCTCTATCCTCACCTCCCCATTCTTCTGTTTGCAGACTTTGATGCCAGATTTGTGGGGAGGTGAACGGCCCATCAACGACGATCTTCTCACCCAGCTGCTCGAAGGCGAAGAACAACCGTCCGACCGAATTCATGAGATTCCTTTTTCATGATCTTCCTCCAGACTTCGTCCTTCTCCTCCTCAAATGGCATGCTCTAAATCCTTAGGCAAGAAGAGACCTGAATCTGACGATAGTCCAAACCCTCCTGCCCAGCCTGATTCACAGGCCAGGGTTCCTTCAACCAGTGGCCGAGAAAATCCTGCTCCTGACCCCAACATCCAAACTAGAGCCCGCCCCCGCCATCAGAATCTGCCTGATGTTGAGTGGTATTTCTCCCCGACCAGCCTAGTGAATCCTAGGATGCTTGCTAACTATCTTAGGAGGTATCCTCTCACAGGGGTCACTCTCAAAATTCCTGCTGCAGACCAAAGGGCTAACCTCCCCGGAGGTGTATACAGCGCTTGGTCTCGGTATCACATAGAGGTGGGGGCTACCCTTCCTCTACATCCTTTTTATCAGGGGGTGGCTAATTATTTCGATGTCGCCCCCTTCCAAATCACTCCAAATGGATATAGAATGTTGGTAGCACTCTATATCCTGTACAAACTTAAAAAGTGGCTAGAACCTACCCCACATGAGGTCAACTATCTCTTCGACCTCAAGTCCAACCCCCAGCAGTATGGGACGGGCTTCTTCCATCTCTGTCACCAGGAGACCAACCGGACGTTCCTGAGTGGAACCGCGTACATATCCAACGTGGGGCAGTACAGCAAGGAGTACTTCCTTACTCCAGACATAACCAGCAATAACTTGGCCTTCGCTCGAGGAGGTAAGTGCTGCTTTTACTGGTCGATACTTTTCAATCAGCGATATTTCCTTCATCTTTCTTAAATTACTATTTATCTTTCAGGCCCATGGTTACGTCCGACCCCAACACCAGGCATGGTGTTGAGGTCCAATGCACTGGCCAGGATGACAGACGCAGAAAAAAGCGTCAAGTCCCTGGTCACTGATGAAAATCTGAGGCTAGCTGGCCTCCTGGCTCCTCGCCATGAAACAAGAGGACCCGTGGTAGCCGATGCCACTGCCGAGGGGGTTCCCGAGCAAAAACCTCCTGCGTCTCCTCCACGAAGGAGGCCGACGGGGGTTACAATTAGGGAACCCACGGGCAATCCTTCTGCAGAAAGGCCTTCTGCTCCCCAAGGCAAGGGGAAACAAAAGGCAAAAGAGCCGGTTGTGGACTTGGGGGAATCCTCCGATGAAAACGGTACAGTAATTTTGCTTTTAAATAGCTTGCCAATTCCCTATCACTTGTTTGACGGGGAGGGCAACTTTACATATACTCCCAATCTAGGGCCAGACTTCTTCATGCCAGATAATGAGTATGTGACTAATAGAGTCAATAGTGTAGCGACCAGTAGTCGTAGCTCGGGTATTAACTTTGTGACCTCTTTTCTGCTTTATCGAGAGTTTTTATCTGCCTTTATCTTACCATTTGCATGTGTTTACTTGTATGCAGATATGGCCACTCCCAACATTTTTGACTTATATCAGGCTGAGGAGGAAGTAGAAGTTCCTCTGGTCCGACGGAAGTCGTCCAGGAGACACAACGGCGAAACAAGCCAGGGACCTCTTGCCAAGAAGGGTCGAACAGAAGATCCTTCCAAGGACGTGCCAACTGGGCAAACTTCTGCTCAGCCTTCGGCTCCTGCTGAAAAGTACACTCCGCCTGCGACGACGACTCCTCAACCTGCAGCTGCCAAGGAACAGACTCAGCGGGACGAAGCCCTCGGGGCCAAACTCTTGAACCGCGCCCTGCGAGCGGCCAAGGACCGTCTTGCACACATCGTGAGGTACGGCCGTAGCAAGGAGGCGATGGCTGAGGCGGAGACCATGGGGGTCGACCAGATTCTGAACAAGGCCCTAAATGAAATGGCCAACGTAAGTGTTTCTTCTCTTTTTGGCTTCCGTCTTTTACTCTTTGCAACAGATTCTAACTTTATCTTTTGTCCACAGGCTTTGCTGACTGCAACTGCCGCCCACACCCGTGCCCAAGCTACCATCGACCAGGCTCGGGCAAAGGCCATCGAGAGGTACCAAGTGAAAGCAGCCGAGGACCTTTTCGGCTACAGAGGCCAAGCATGCGAAGGAGTTGGAGGCGGTCGTTCAGTAGAGGGATGCTGCGGTGACAAAGCTATCGGAGGCTGAAGCTTCGAAGGCAGCTATAAGGAAGCAGAGGGAGGAGTATCAGGAGTCCAGCCGAGTCCAATATCGAGAATGTAAGAGACTAGGTGAGGAGCTCAAGTCCAAGGACAAGGCCATCGCTTCTCTTGAGAGCCAAGTAGAGCAGCTAAAGCTTTCCAATGCCAAAGATTTGGAAAGGTATAAGAACGCGACGCTCCGGTGTTTTTACAACTTCTGGAAAAACAATCAGGGCACTAACTTCAGCTATCTTTCAGAAGATGTTAGAAATGCTGAGCTGGCCCGCTGCACTGCTCAACTGGCTGAAGAGGAGGCAAGAATAAGGATCCCTGCTTCCCCAAGCATCGCTGGCGCAAAGGAAGAAGGAGTTGTTGAGGACGCGACCAATCAGAATGCTGATAAAGACCCTCCTGCTCCTAATGCCCCTTGAGCTTTTATCATTTTTTTTCTTTCTTTTGATTACACGACCCACGGGTCGTGATGTAAAGACAATATCTTTTTTGAATTTGCTGCATGGGCAGCAAACTTTTCCTTTTATTTAAACAGTTACATCCAAGTAGTGATGCTTGCGGTGTAAAAGATTGCTTTATAATGTTATAATATTTTCATCTACTATAACATCTGTCCGTATGACCGAACTTAGCATAGTACTTTGACTTGATTTAACAAAATATAAATTTTGAAAAATACTCTAAGTACCTTAGCATACTTTCACTCCTTTTGTTCATGTGTTTACATACCCCATGGTACGCTTTGCTATCGATGTGCCTTATATGCCCCCCAAGTGATCGAGGAGCTTTAGGTCCTTGGTCACTTGCCTTGACCATGACCTGTTCGAACATTTCTGCTTGGGTGGAAAAATAATACTTGGAATACAGCAAAATAACACACGTAATGAACAAATACTTGTAAATATAAATTTACAAAGGTTGGCAAGAATGACTAGCTGCGCACAGTCCCTTATAATCTCGTATTAAAAATGGACTAAACATGTCTTTACGAGTGATCCTAAAATAGAACCTTACATATACGAGCAATTAGCCATACAGCGTGGCTAACCCTCTTTGCTAAACTTGTAAAAAAAAATTAATACAAGCCAGTCCTTTAAAAAGGACTGTTCACTGATAGTACTTGCGCAGGTGTTCTCCATTCCAATAACGTGGAACAAGATCTCCGTTTAGGCGTGCAAGTTTGTAGGTGCCCGGATGAAGGACTTCTTCAATCTTGTAAGGTCCTTCCCAATTAGGTCTGAGTACTCTAGCAGTGGGGTCGCGGGTGTTTAAGAAAACTCGTCGTAGCACCAAGTCACTGACGTTGAATTTTCTTTCTTTAACTTTGGAGTTAAAGTACCGAGCGACTTTTTGCCGGTACGCAGCAACTCGGAGTTGGGCCTTCTCTCGTATCTCGTCAATTGAGTCTAGGGACTCCATCATTAGTTGGTTGTTCTGGTCCTGGTCGTATGTTACACGTCGATGGGAGGGGGGATCTAACTCGACAGGTAACATAGCCTCATATCCGTAAGCTAGGGAAAATGGGGTGTGACCTGTCGCTGTTCGGTGAGACGTTCTATATGACCAAAGGACTTCAGGCAGCTGCTCCGGCCATGCTCCTTTAGCATCTTCAAGCCTCTTTTTCAGGGTGTCCTTAAGAGTTTTATTCACAGCCTCGACCTGCCCGTTTGCTTGGGGATGCGCAACTGATGAAAAGCTTTTAACAACTCCATGCCTTTCGCAGAAGTCGGTGAATAAGTCGCTGTCAAATTGGGTTCCGTTATCTGACATGATCTTTCGGGGCAAACCATACCGGCAAACAATGTTCTTGATGACAAAGTCAAGAACTTTCTTGGTCGTGATGGTAGCGAGCGGTTCAGCTTTGGCCCATTTGGTGAAGTAGTCGACTACCACAACGGCGTATTTTACTCCACCCTTTCCTGTGGGTAGGGACCCAATCAAATCTATCCCCCATACCGCGAAAGGCCACAGACTTTGCATCTGTTTCAATTCATTTGGAGCTGCTCGTGGAATCTTGGAGAACCTTTGACATTTATCGCATCTTCGTACAAACTCCATCGAATCCTCGTTCGTGGTTGGCCAGAAGTAGCCTTGCCTTAGAATTTTCTTTGCCAAACTCTGCCCCCCAGCGTGATCCCCGCAGAAGCCTTCATGCACCTCCTTCATGAGCTCCTTAGCTTTTTCTGGCATAACGCATCTGAGTAGTGGCATTGAATACCCTCTTCGGTACATAACACCATCGACCAGTATGTACCTAGCGGCCTGCCTTTGTAGAGTCCTGGCTTTGTTTCTATCTGTTGCTAGCACACCGCTCGTCAGATACTTCAAGTAAGGTGCCATCCATGTATCCTCCATTCGAATCTCCATATTGGTCTCAACCGCTTGTATGCTTGGCTCACTCAGTCTTTCTACTGGCACAATGTTCAAAGTGTCATTATCCTTCGCACTCGCGAGTTTGGCTAAGGCGTCTGCATTTGAATTCTGATCCCGCGAAATTTGCTGGAGGGTGTACTCCATGAACTGGGCTAGCAGGTCTTTTGTTTTATTCAAGTAGGCCACCATATTTAAGCCTCGCGCTTGATATTCTCCTAGAACTTGATTCACCACCAGCTGTGAATCACTGTAAATATCAAGCGTCTTTATGCTCATGTCTTTCGCCATTCTCAATCCAGCGAGGAGTGCTTCATATTCGACTTCATTGTTTGACGCGGCGAAGTCGAACCTAATAGCGCAGTGAAATCGATGTCCCTCTGGCGTTATCAATATCACTCCCGCTCCTGTGTGGGATTCGTTGGACGACCCATCTGTGAATAATTTCCACGAAGGAGCTTTCTCTCGAGGCTCAGGTGCACTAGGCTGTTTGCACTGCTTGCTGTTTGGGAGTTCGGTGAACTCTGCAATAAGATCGACCAAGACTTGTCCTTTTACTGCTGCTCGCAGTGAATAAGTTATATCGAACTACCCTAGTTCGACTGCCCATTTTAATAATCGCCCAGCCGCCTCTGGTTTTTGAAGGACTTGCCGAAGGGGTTGGTCAGTTAAAACTGTGATAGGATGGGCTTGGAAGTAAGGGCGCAGCTTCCTAGAGGCCAGGATTAAGCAAAATGCTAACCTCTCGATTGGTGGATATCTCAATTCTGCCCCGATCAGTCTCTTGCTAACATAGTAGACCGCTTTTTGTACGCCTTCTTCTTCTCGCACTAGTACCGCGCTAGCAGCAACTTCGGTAATCGCCAGGTAAATAAACAAAGTTTCTCCTTCAATTGGCTTTGATAAGATGGGAGGCTGTGCCATATGAGCTTTCAAGGCTTGAAAAGCTTGCTCGCAGTCTCCTGTCCATTCAAACTTCTTATTTCCCCTTAGCAGATTGAAGAAAGGGACACATTTGTCTGTTGACTTCGAAATAAATCTGCTTAGGGCTGCGATTCTCTCGGTTAAACTTTGTACATCTTTGATTCTTTCTGGCGATTTCATGTCGATCAGGGCCTTTATTTTGTCGGGGTTGGCCTCAATTCCTCTTGAATTTACAATGAACCCCAAGAACTTCCCTGATCCGACTCCGAAGGAACATTTGAGGGGATTTAACTTCATCTGGTATTTGTTCAATACATCGAAGCACTCTTGTAAATCCTTCACATGTCCTTCTGCCTTTTTAGACTTTACCAGCATGTCGTCCACGTATACCTCCATGTTTACTCCGATCAGCTCCTTAAACATGTGGTTGACTAGTTGCTGGTAAGTCGCACCTGCGTTTTTCAATCCGAAGGGCATTACTTTGTAACAGTATAAGCCCGTATCAGTCCGAAAGCTGGTGTGATCCTCGTTAGGGGGATGCATGCTAATCTGGTTATAGCCCGAATATGCATCCATGAACGAGAGGATCTCGTGTCCTACAGTAGCATCGACCAGCTGGTCGATTCTTGGGAGTGGGAAGCAATCCTTTGGGCAGGCTTTGTTGTGGTCTGTAAAATCCACACAGGTTCGCCATTTTCCGTTAGGCTTGGGAACCAGCACTGGATTGGAGACCCACGATGGATAAAATGCCACCCTGATGAACCCATTCTCCTTTAATCTTTCAACTTCTTCCTTTAAGGCTCTCGATCTATCCTTATCGAGCAGCCTTCTCTTTTGTTGCATGGGTGGAAAAGTCATGTCTATATTCAGGACATAGCTGATAACTGCAGGGTCTATCCCAGCCATGTCTTTGTGCGACTAGGCAAAAACCTTCTGGTTCTTCCGCAAAAATTCCACCAGTGCGTGCTTCGTGGTTGGTTCCAGGTTTTTCCCGACCTTTACGACTCTGGTCGGGTCTTTTTCGTCGAGTTGGACCTCTTCCAGGTCCTCGACTGGTCCAACGTTCTCTTCAAAATCCCCAAAGCGAGGATCTAGATCTCTGTCCTCACTTTGGGCAACACCCTATTTGGTGACTTCATCACCGGATTGGGCTTGTGTATCAACTGCCATTTGCAACCTATCCGAGGTAGTGCCCTTTGGTGTTCCATTCTTTGCCTTTGTGATTGAGGCGTTGTAGCACTCCCTGGCTTCCCTCTGGTTCCCCAACACGCGTCCTACCCCAGCGTCCATTGGGAACTTCATGGCCAAGTGCCACATAGAGATGACGGCCTGTAGATCAACCAGTACAGGCCTCCCAATGACGACATTGTACGCCGAAGGACAATCGACTACTACAAAAGTAGCGAGTAATGTCCTGGTAGCAGGCACTGTACCTGTCGTCACTGGTTGTCTGATCAATCCAGCGGGGGTGAGTCCTTCTCCAGAGAAGCCATATATCGTTTGGTTGCAAGGCTCCAAGTCCTTAACGGACAACTTCATGCGTTCCAGCGAAGACTTATACAGGATATTCACCGAACTTCCTGTATCGACCAGCACTCTTTTTACCATCATGTTAGCCATCTGGATATCCACGACCAGTGGATCGGAGTGTGGGAACCGGACGTGTTGGGCATCGCTATCGGAGAAGGTTATTTCGCCTTCCTCTGATCGAGCCTTTTTTGGCGCGCGGTCCTCCACAGTCATCATCTCGATGTCCTGGTCATGGCGCAGAGTCCGAGCGTATCATTCCCTGGCCTTTCCGCTATTTCCCGCGAGGTGCGGGCCTCCACAAATGGTCAATAATGTGCCAGTCACAGGGGCAGGTTGTAAGGGTGGCGAGCATTGGCGCGTGGGCGCTTGCTCATTGCTACCCGGAGCTTCTCGTTGGGAATTTCTCGAGGCCCGTACGTATCTTCTCAAGTGTCCTTGTCTAATAAGGAACTCGATTTCATCTTTCAACTGGTTGCATTCGTTGGTGTCATGTCTGTAGTCGTTATGATAACGACAGAACTTGGTAGTGTCTCTCTTCGAAATATCCTTTCGAATGGGGCCAGGTTTCTTATAAGGCACACTAGAACTTGTGGCCTGATAAACCTCTCCCCGAGACTCAACGAGGGCAGTGTAGTTAGTGAACCGAGGTTCGTAACGGTTACCCTTGGCTCGTTTATTGTCAGAGGTGGAAGGCTCATTGTGCGACTGTTTTCCACCATTCTTGCCACTGTCGTTGCCGTTCCCGTTGCCTTTGCTGTTGCCGTTAGGTTTAGACCCATTGGCGGCTTTGGCGGGCTCGGCAGCCTTCTTATCCTTGCCAGAAGGCTTTCCATTGTCGGCAATGGCATCTTCGAGCTTGATGTAACGATCAGCCCAGTCCAAGAATTCCTGGGTGGTTCTAACTCCATCCTTGCGGAGGCTCTTCCAGAGGGGGGAGCGACGCCTAACTCCTGCGGTTATGGCCATCATTTTTCCTTCGTCCCCCACCGTTTTTGCTCCAGCTGCTGCTCACATAAAACGCTGGATGTAATCCTTCAGCGACTCTCCATCCTGCTGGCAAATTTCAACCAGCTGGTTCGCTTCGGTCGGATGCACACGACCCGCATAGAACTGTCCGTAGAACTCCCTTACGAACATTTCCCAGGAAACTATGCTTGCAGGAGGGAACTTAAAAAACCACTCCTGCGCGGCATCAGAAAGTGTTGCAGGGAAGATCCTGCACCGAGCGTCTTCGGACACTTTCTGAATGTCCATTTGTATCTCAAACTTATTGACATGAGGTACTGGGTCTCCATACCCATCAAAGTTTGGAAGCGTTGGCATTTTGAACTTGCTTGGAGTTTCTGCCATAGCTATTCTCTGGATGAAAGGAGTGCCTTTCCTCCTATCGTGGTCGATGTAAGACGTTCTTCCCCCGACCAGCTGTTGCACTGCCTGGTTGAGGGCATCTATTTGAGCCTGTACAGCGACAGGAATCGCTGTGGCCTCTATTGCTGGGGGGACGTTCTCGCCATGCCACTCACGGCGATCGTTGAGTACGTCTCGCAAATCCTCGTCTCTTCTCCGCTGCTCGCTACCCCCGAGCCGGTTGAAGACATTATTTTGCCTGGGCTGCCCCCCAGCATCCCGTCTATTGGGTTGGTCTTCTTGAGGTACCTGGCTCCCACCTCTACCTCCTTCTTCATTCCTCTGACCAGCATTTCCCTTGCCTGAGTCGGCCTCATTATACCCATGGCCATCTCTGAACCTCAATTGGCTATCATGGGATCGACTGTTCCCTCGATTCCCATCCCTGGCTGAAACGTCCCGAGCGTTAGAGGGTGGCCTACGCTGGTCGTTGTGTCCCCGTGCATTATCATGCCATGGGGGACCCTAAACCGCAGAGCCTAACTCTGAGTTCCTCCTGTTACCAGGAGGGTATTGACCTCTGTTCGGTAGGTTTGGCTCATCACCCCTATGGCGTCTAGGACTGCGAGGCTGATGCTCGGTCCTATTCTGCCTCTGTTGCGGGGGATTGTCGCGACCAGCTTGGGATGGAGGCTATGCCTCAGGGTCCAGCGGGACATCGCCATGGGGCGCCTGAGACTGCTCGGGCCTTTGTGGACTCGAGGGCTGGATCGGTGGGCTAGGATTAGGACCCCTTTGGGGTGGCCCATTTGTAGGATGTTCAGGCTGCGAGGCAGGTGCAGCCTGATTCCTAGCCAACTGTAAGGCTGCCTCGAGGGCTGCCATGGCTTTGCTCTGCCGACGGTCCATCTCCGCCTGCCTTTCGCTTAACTCCGCGCGCTGTCGTTCAATCTCCTGCTGCTGCTGCGCCATGATTTCGGCAGCACTTTCTTGGCTGGCCCTCAGATTGGCCAGCTCTTCATGCAACGCCCCCAGAGTACTCTTCAGCGTCACATCATCCATTTCTTCCTCCTCAAAGTCCAAATGTGGCTCATCCTCAGCCACACTTGCAGGAGGAGGAGGAGGCAGCGGGTTTGACGGTGCAGCGGCGGCCGCCTGTCCAGTTCTCTTTGCGGCTTTTGCCATTGGTTTTTTCAACGGTAATATATCAAGCTCTCAATGAAAGCACCAGAATGTTGACCCTGATTTTGGTCAACTGACACGAAGTCAGAATATGCTTGATGTGAATGAATGCGTTGAAAAGAATCGAATGACAAAAATAATAAGAACACGATGTGTTTTATAGTGGTTCGGCCCCATGATCTGGTAATAACCTACGTCCACTTATAAGCTTCCAAGTAAATGAAGAGCTGTAAAGAAACTTAGAAGAACTTAGGATAAAGTTGTAGAGCGAAAATGGATAGAACGCTTACATTATTAAAAATTCTCAGGTTACAATGCACCATTTTTTGACCCTGTTTTCCAGGTGGAGGGAGGTCATATTTATAGGTGAGCCCTATCGCCTCTAAATACATAGTGGTCCAGAAGGGATAGAAGGACTCAACTGCAGGCCACAAGTGATCGTGGAGCAGGTGGTAGTGGTGCTAGAGGAGTGGAGGTCAAATCTAGTATGTGTCAAGGGTCTGCAAAATTACTTCTGCCATGGTACCATGTTGTACCTCCACTACTTGTCACATACGAACCTCATAAGTGTGCTGGGGGAGTCCTTACTATGTTCCATTCTTATACTGCCACTATTGGCCGGGTACGGGTCTTGTATGCGTACCATGGTTCCCTTTGTCTTGTTTCTATCTTCCGTACCTTTATGAGAGTCTCGTCCATGCTACCACCTTTCAAGGTTGCATCTGTATCTTGAGCCCCTCAATATTTGGCTAAGTAAGGGTACTTGGGAATTCCTTCAGAATCTATGTGTGAGGTGCATCTTTGCTAGTGCTCCTACCCCAAAATGGCATAGGGCCTCTTCAGCAAGAAACATGCCTTAAGAGGTTCATGGGGACCTAATAAACCCTTGACACATGTGATGCCCATGGTTGCGCCCGAGGTTGAGGCATCTCGAGAGGGTGCACCTTGGAGGCATGTGCACGAGACGGAGGCATCTCGCGAGGGCACGACATGGAGGCATTCATGCAAGGTGGAGGCATCTCGTGAGGGCGTGATTTGGAGGCATGTGCGTGAGGTGGAGGCATCTCGCGAAGGCCTTTTGGGGGCATGACTTTGAGGCATGTGTGTGAGGCAAAGGCATCTTGTGAGGGTGCACCTTGGAGGCATGCGTACGAGACGGAGGCGTCTCGCGAGGGCGTGATTTGGAGGCATGCACACGAGGTTTAGGCATCTTGTGAGGGCCTCGCGGGGGCATGACTTGGAGGCACACGCGCGAGATGGAGGCATCTCACGAGGGCGCGAGTTGGAGGCACGCACGCGAGGTGAAGGCATCTCGCAATGGTGCGACTTGGAAGCAGGAGCGCGAGGCAGAGGTGTCTCGTAAGGGCTTCGCGGGGGCACGACTTGGAGACTTATGCACGAGGTGTAGGCGCAACTTGGAGACATGCGCACGATGCAGAGGTGTCTCACGAAGGCCTCACAGGGGAGTGACTTGGAGGCATGCGTGCAAGGTAGAAGCGTCTCACGAGGGTGTGACTTGGAGGCACGCACGCGAGGCGAATGAATTTCCCGAGGGCGCAACTTGGAGGCATGTGCGCGAGGTGGAGGCATCTCGCAAGGACCTCGCAGGGGCGCGACTTGGAGACATGCGTGCGAGATGGAGGCATCTCGCAAGGGCCTCGCGGGGGCACGACTTTGAGACATGCGCGAGAGGTGGAATGATCTTGTGAGGCATGGGGGCCTCATGGGTGTGTGGCCTCTTGGTGGCATGAAGTATCCTTCTGCCTCCAACATTTACTTGATGTCTTTGATGAAACAAAGTTAAAATCTCTTAGGAGTAGGCAGATTTTGGCATTCCCATTACCCTAATAATTACACACCCAAATAATTACATAGTTACTTCCAACACATGCCCTAAAAGTTTTACCAAACTCACCCTAAGAATTTTCATCTAGAAAAAGTATATCCCGTCGAAGAGACTTAACACTTCTATTCAATTATTTATCAAACAATCTGAAAAATACTACAACCACCCATAAAAAAGACTAAAAATATAAAACAAATACTAAGAAATTAACAAGGCCTAAAAAGTAACCTAAATCTATTCTAGGGTAACTGATGGTGAAAATACCTAAGGGTTTGATTGGTAGCCAATTCAAATCCAATTATATGTTTTTGGAAACTTAAAATATGTAGACCCCACAATAATAAATTATTGATAAGTTGTTTTCTAAAACTCATTTCAAATATGTATCTTAATTTTACGTAGTAAAATGGAAAACGAGAAATCTCTCTTTATTTTTTAAATATGTGGGTCTCTCATGTATTTGTTTACTTTTTTTGTTGTTGTTAATTATTATAATATTTTGGATTAAACATGTCACCTAATAAATTTAACTTACATCCTCATGTATTTATTTTCTTGCATATAGTCTTCTTATATTTATATATAAATATAGTGTAATATTTCTATTCATGAATGAAACAAAAATTGTTATAATATAATTGATAGATAATTTCTGAATAAATAAAATGAAACTTTGAAATCCAATTAATACCATTAAAAAAAATCCAAAATTAGTTTACGAGATAAAACAATAATACAATTGATTTTATTAAAAAAAAGTAAAATATATAAAAGAAAATTTGTCATAACTAACAACTTGATTTTATAATCAATTTTTTTAATAATAAATTGAACTCTATTTTTTATTATTAATTCTAAACAAGAAATAAAAAATGTAAAACAACTTAGTTAATTAAAAAAAAATTAACTTTAATTAAAAAAACAAAAAAATCATGTGAATAAAATTTAATGTTTTAATTTTAAAATTTATTGATTATTGTATAACATTTGTTAAAATTTAATTTAGTTTAACTAAAATAATTTTCTTCATATTTTGTTTTTGTTGTATTTTCAGATTTTATAACAATCACATATTCTATTTTTAAACTCAAACATAGTTTATACACATTAAATCAATCACATTTTCAAAAACATATTTTCAGATACAAAATCCAAAATTTCATTTCAAAATCACACTTTTAAAAAATATAATTTTCTAATCGCGAACCAATCAGGCCCTAAGTTTTTCACTTTGTAGCACTTAAATACTCAAGTATTTTTGTTTTTTTTTTAATTTTACCTTTCATCACATTTTCTTAGCAATCGTAGGTAACTAGTCATTAAGTGTCCGGTGAAAGCATATGTGACAGCCTCTGATTGGTCCGGGTAATTTATTTTTATTTTTATTTTTTAGTTAAAAAAATCATTTAAATATGAAAAAATTAAATAAAAATAATTTAAAATCTAATAAAAATTATTTAAAATTTAATTAACTATTAAAATTAAAAAAACATGATTTAAAATTAAAAAAAATAAACCCATCATTTAAACTCACTAAGAATTTCTGTTAAAAATTTAAAATCATCATCCCTAAAGCATCACTCTGCTCCGACCACGACCCCAACCTTCAACAACATCAACTCCGACCACGACCCATTTAATAAATATTTCATGTTGTGTGTTTGAAATAATTTTTGTTGAAAACTACTACCTTATTCGGTAATTTTTTTTAAATAGTTTTTTTATTAAATAATAAAAAATTTGATAACAACACCGAAAAACATTTTCGGTGAGTTAAATTTTTTTTAAACTTATTTTTAATTTTTTTTTAATTTTAATTAAAATTTACCAAATTTTGAAAACACCATTTTCATACTTTTAAAAAAAAAATAAACCAATTTTTTTCTGCCCTCTCAAGCTCGTGCACAGATAACTTTCTCAAGCTTCAATGGCTTCTCATAGGTCTCTCCAAATTTTCTTCAGGTACACCATCTCTTTCATGTCTCTCCCTCATATTATTTCTTCTTCTCAATCTCTTTTTCTGATTTTGTTTGGGATTAGGGTTTGTGATTTTCCTCCATTTTCTCTCTTGTCCAATATACTTGACACATGGCTTGATCGTCATACCTTCTCTTTGCTCATTGCTCTCTGTGATTTGGGTCTCAACTCTGAGGTTTTGACTGTTGTCGTCAAGGAACTCTGATCCGAGGTACTATATTCATTGATCCTTAGCTTTTTGATTAGGCTTAAGTCTTCAAGAATTGATCATTACCCCACTTCATGCCTTAACTTAATTACATCATAATCGTTCGTTTGGTCTATGGAATGCTAGTACTAGTATCGCGTTAAGTGGTAATTTGATTTGTCATTATAATCGAAACCCAAATTAGGAAAGGTGATGAACAAAGGTTAGGCTTAGGCTTTTACCCAGTTTAGCTAAGCTCAGTGTATTCTTTATTCACAGGTACATATTTCTTCTTTCTTTCTGGTTTGAACCTCTTTTGGATTCTTGATTTATGTTTTTTTTTTTAATATTGTGTTGCATTTTTTGAACTGGGTTTTCAGCTTGGTACATTTTCGTCTTCTTTTGAATTATTGAATCATGCTTTCTCTTCCTTTTTGGGACTTTCTTTTTCAAATTGTAATTCATTTGTGAATTGGGTTTTGAACTTTATGCATTTATGTTGAGTTTTTGTTTTTAACTTGTTTGGTTGATGAGAAAATATGGGAAAAAAGGAAAGCGATGATCTTTAGGAGCCGTATTTGTCTTTCTTGGTGTTTTCTCTGCCTCCCATTGTCTCCCAAGTCCTTTGCATCTCAAGTTTAAGAGATGAACGTTTGAGATGAACTTGGTTTTGTAAATGGTTGGTTTTTCTGCATTTTCTTTTTTGGGAGTCTAAGACCATGATTGTATAAGCAAGTTTGTCTTTTAAATATGATTAATTTGACTTTCAAAACAATTATTGTTCTGCTTAGCCAGCTTGATCTTTTAGTTCAATTTTCATTCTAGTTTTAGTGTAAAGTCTCTTCTCTTTTCAGTTTGTTACACCCGGATTTCGAGCTATGTTAATTATGACCTCGAAAGTTGGATTCGCAAATCAGTGGACTCATAAGGTTGGAATCATGCTCCAGGATTGTATGTCGAGCTAGCAGGATATAGACGACCTCGAGTATGGTGACCTCGAAGTATTCATGATCTCGAAAGATAGCTCCGGGAACACACTCATCTTCAGGGACGACTTCGGATCAGGAGTCCCGAGCTCGACGCGCGTACGATCTCGAAAGCCATGTGGCCTCGGGAGATGTTTCTAGCTCGATAGGTGATGGGAGACCTGGGAGGCTAAAGCCTTAGAGATACGCGACAGCCGCCTTGAATACCTACAAGTGTTATAAATATGAGATGTAATCCTCATTTATTATTATAAATCCCCTAGAATCGTGGGATATTATTTGGTCAGTTATACGTCTCCTGATCTTCAGGGGACGTTTCCTTTTATATCTGATTATAGGCATTTAAAGCCATTTATTTTATTTATACAAAAAGAATAACTACCCAAAATATGTGGGATAGTATTTTGCAGCCTTCCCTATAAATAGAGAGGTCATGCACTATTGTAAAGGACCAAATTTCGAAACCTTGAGAGAAAACTCTGAAGAATTCATGCTTAAGAATTTTCAGAGATAATCTTGAGTTTAATAACAGAGACTCGTGGACTAGGCAGATTTAACTGCTGAACCACGTAAAAATCGTGTGTTTATATTGTTTATTCTAATTGGCCATTTTCAGTTACCGTTTTACGTGCTCTTCTTTCACTGTTTGATGAAAAACGGCATCAACAGTTTGGTGCTTTCATTGAGAGCCTTAAGCGTTCATCCCTGAAAAAATCATGGCCGCAAACAATCAGAACACCCCTGATGAAAACTACCCAAGGCGTCCTGGAAAACAACCAATGGAGAACCCGGATGCTGAGGAGAGGAGTGGGTCCTCTGATTCCAGGGGACCACCGCCTCCACCAAGGGATGAGGATATGTACTACAATCCCGAATGTTACGTTCCTATAGTAGAACTGGAAAACCGGCAGTTGAAACAGCTGTTGGCAGAGGCCAACAAACGGAATGAGGAGTTGACTAGGATAGCCGCAGAGGCGCAGGTGGCTCAGCCCCCGCCTCCGCGCAAAACCAAGTCCCTCCCCCAAGGGACGTGCATGTTCCTCCCCGGAGGCCCCGTGGACGTCCACGAAAGGAAGCTGCCACAAGGAAGCCAACTCAACCTCCGGCGCCAGTAGAACCATCTGCTCTTACTAGGCCTCAAAGGAGTACCCGAGCTCGGGTCCCGCCTAATCCGCCTGTGGAAGTGCCTGCAGGAACTGAGAATAACCGAACCCCTGCAGAGGCTCGGACTCAGGTACCTGGTAGCGCACCGAACGCGACTGACCCGTCTCGGGCAAATTCAGGACCCTCTAGGCCGCGACAAGAGTGGCAGCCACCGTCGCCTATATGGTTCCCTCCGTCACCCATAAGGTATCCTTCGCCGCCCCGCACAAACACTCAACCTGCTCGAGATCAAGATCAAGGGTGTGCAGGGAATGGACAAGGGAACAGGGAGACTTTCCGGGAGCGGAGAGGTGCTCCATCTGAGAAAAGTCAGACGTCTCGGTCTCGAACTGCGGAGACGAGGCGACGCGGAAAGAATCCATCTCAAAATAACCGCGCAATGAGTTTTACCAGTGAAGATTCCGGAGATACCGGGTTGGTCAGTAAGCATGACCGAGATCGTAAGAACACTGGAAGTCGCAAGAATCGCCCTGACCTGCGTAATCATCTGAATCAGAGTCGGGGGAATGGAGATCAAACAAATCCGGACCTGAGGGATCGCTTGAATAGGCGTAGAGATCCCTCGCGGAGACGCGAACCTGGAATTACGATCAATGACACTCAATTCCAGACAGCACCTCCTACTGATCCAGTCCAAGAAAGAATCGTCAGCTCGAAAGAGCCTTTAGGCTTTTGAAGAATGAACGGGGAAATGGTCGATACGAGGATTCTGATGAGGAGCTCGAGCCGTTTGCTCCCCATATTTCTGACACTCAATTTCCTCAAGGGTTTCGGATTCCTCACGTCCCTACGTTTGAGGGAAAGACCGACCCATGTAGTCACCTGAGCACGTTCAACACTATCATGAGAGCCAGTAACGTAGGTTACGAGCTCAGGTGCATGTTGTTTCTAACATCATTGGCAAGTCCTGCCAAAAGTTGGTTCGAAAAGTACAAGAGACACTCGATAACCTCGTGGGAGCAATTGTCCAAAGACTTTAAGAAGCAGTTCAGAGCAATGGTAGGGGTCAGACCAGAAGCATCCACCTTAACTAACATCCGGCAGCAACCGGGTGAAACATTGAAGAGTTACTTGACAAGATTTAATCTGGAAGTAGCCCGAGCTCGGGATGTGGATGACAGCGGACACCTCATGGCTATCCGAGCTGGCGTATTACCGGGAAGTGCCCTTTGGGAAGATATGCAAGGGAAACCGGTAAGGTCGATAACCGAGTTTAACAGACGAGCGCAGAGGTTTGTCAATGTAGAGGAAGCGAGATCGACGCTCAAAGCGACCTCCCAGTCCGAAACTACAACGATAAACATCAACTCTGCCTCAACATCGGCGGACCCAGCGGCATCAAAGCCTGCCTTGGAGAACCCATCCAAGAGAAAAAAGAACGAAGGAAGTAATCCCGAAGCTGAGGGAGGAAAGAAAAAGAAAGGAGAGAGGTATTTCTCCGTGTATAAAGTGCACATCAAGCTCAACGAGTCTCGGGGAAAACATATACCTGGCTAATGAAAACCAGGTCCCCTTCAGGCGTCCTGACCCAATGAGAAATCAAAAGTCCAAGAGGGATTCCAGTAAGTATTGTCGGTTCCACAGAGACACCGGACACACAACTGATGAATGTCGACAACTGAAGGACGAGATCGAAGGGTTGATCTCAAGAGGTTATTTCCGGCAGTATGTCAAAAAACAGAATTCTGGTCAGACGGCCGCAAGCCAGAAAGTAGCCGCGCCTCCGACGACGCAAAATAATAACTCTCGATCTCGGGAAGAGGACAGCCCCCCCCCCCCCCCCGATAGATGGAGAGGAATGCCCAAAAGAGATAAGTTAACGAGCTTAAGACAGGGGACGGGTCTCCTTATGAACCCGAACCTAGGGCACCTAAAAGCCAGAGGGTTGAATCACAACCCATAACCTTCACTAAGGAGGACGCCTCCCATGTTCAGTTCCCACATCATGACCCGCTGGTTATTACTCTTCAGCTCGCCAACAAAAGAGTCCGCCGAGTTCTCATAGATAATGGGAGCTCAGTCAACATTCTTTACAAAGCAACCCTTGAGAAAATGGGACTCTCCCTTCGCGACCTGAGGGCATGTGCAACTACTTTGTACGGATTTTCAGGAGAAGGAACTGCCTGCATGGGATCTATTGAGCTCCCTGTGACCTTGGGAGACTACCCAGTCTCGGTAACCAAGATAATGGAGTTTGTAGTAGTAGATTTACCATCTGCCTACAATGTGCTGCTCGGGAGACCCGCCCTGGTCGGGCTGGGGGCAGTTTCATCTGTAAGGCATCTGGCCCTTAAGTTCCCAACCCCTAGCGGAATTGGGACATTAAAAGGAGACCAGCTGGCAGGGAGAGAGTGTTATAACATCTCTTTGAGAAAGAAGCAAACGAGCGCTCAGGCTCTCGTTATCATACACAATAAAGATGGAACGGTCTTAGAAATCGACGAGGAGATTGATCCGAGGATTGAGGAGAAAGTTGACCTCGAACCTCTAGAGGAGCTCGAAGAAATTCAGCTCGAGGAAGCTGAACCCTTGAGAAAGGTGAAGGTCGGGAAACACCTCCTAGATGAGACAAAATAGCAATTAATTTGCTTCTTGAAGAAGAACCAGGATGTCTTTGCATGGTCACACTCAAACATGGTGGGGATAAACCCGAATGTAGCAAGCCATGCTCTAAACATAGATAAGAGCTTCCCCCTGAAGCAACAAAAGCAAAGGCAGCTGGACGAAAACAGGAAGAAGGCACTAAAGGAGGAGGTTGACAGGTTAAAAGCAAACCTTTTCATTAGGGACACCTTTTACCCTGACTGGGTAGCCAATCCGGTGTTGGTCCCAAAGCCCAATGGGACGTGGAGAACCTGTATTGACTACTCAGACCTCAACAAAGCTTGCCCAAAAGATTGTTTTCCGTTACCAAGGATTGACCAGCTCGTGGATGCCACAGCGGGGCATGGCCTGATGTCGTTCATGGATGCCTATTCTGGATATAACCAGATTCCCATGCATGCCCCAGACCAAGAATATACGAGCTTCATCACGGATAAAGGGCTATATTGTTATAATGTCATGCCATTCGGGCTCAAGAATGCTGGAGCCACATACCAGCGGCTCGTAAACATGATGTTTTCGGAACAAATTGGGAACAGCATGGAGGTTTATGTTGATGACATGCTTGTCAAGTCTCAACTTAACAAGAACCATGTTGATGACCTCGAAGAGTGCTTCGGCGTACTCAAGAAGTATAACATGAAGTTAAATCCTCAGAAGTGCACTTTTGGGGTATCTTCAGGAAAGTTTCTGGGCTTTATTGTAAACTCTCGTGGAATCGAGGCTAACCCCGACAAGATCAAGGCCCTAATTGATATGCCATCACCTCAAAGGCATAAGGATGTCCAAAGCCTGACTGGCAGGATGGCGGCCCTAAGCAGATTCATCTCGAAATCTACAGATCGTGGTCTTCCATTTTTCAACTTGTTGAGAGGAGGTAAGAAGTTTGAATGGACGGAGGAATGCGAGCTGGCCTTTCAGGAGCTCAAAAAGCACCTTGCGGAACCACCCATCCTGTCAAAACCTGAAACGGGAGAAACGTTGTACCTATACCTTTCAACTACCGAACACGCGATAAGCGCAGTGCTCGTCCGAGAAGAAGAGAGGGTGCAGAGACCCGTTTACTACATCAGTAAAAGATTACTGGGGGCAGAGACAAGATATCCATTAATGGAAAAACTCGCACTCAGTTTAATTCATTCATCTCGGAAGCTCCGCCCCTACTTTCAGGCACATCTCATCCATGTGCTGACTGATCAACCACTTAGACAAGTCCTATCTAAACCAGACGCTTCAGGTCGACTTCTTAAATGGGCTGTTGAGCTCGGACAGTTCGAGATCACCTACCACCCGAGAACGACCATTAAAGCACAGGCATTGGCGAACTTTATAGTGGAATGCACGGGTATAGCCGACGACGAGGTAATAACCACGGCCCACGAGCTGTGGAAACTTTACGTCGACGGTTCGTCAAATGAAAATGGAGCAGGGGCAGGGGTCATTTTGGTTACCCCCGCAGGAAGCAGATTTCATTCCGCCCTAAGATTTGATTTTAAAGCATCGAATAACGAGGCCGAATACGAGGCTTTACTCGCGGGACTTCGTATAGCTAACGAACTCAAAGCTAAAGCTATACATTGCTGCAGTGACTCCCAGCTCGTGGTTAATCAAATCTTGGGAGAATATCAAGCTCGTGGCACGAGAATGGCAGCTTATTTGGAAAAGGCAAAATCCGCATTAGAGTGTTTTGAATTCTATACAATCGAACAGGTTCCTCGCGAGCAGAACTCGAATGCAGATGCCTTAGCTCGAATCGCGACGTCCCTCGAAAACGAAGAGCTGAATGTTGTGCCCGTAGAACATTTATCAGCACCTAGCATCAACGAGCCAGAAGAGAAAGATGTGTGTATGATTGAAACAGAGCCGACCTGGATGACCCCCATAGTTGATTATCTCGAAAACGGAGTTCTTCCAAAAGATCGGAGCCGAGCTCGAAAGTTGATGTATCAACTTCCCCGTTACACGATTATGGATGGAAGGCTATACCGAAGGGGATATTCCATGCCGTTACTTAGATGCGTAACCCCTCCCGAAGCTAAGAAAATCATTAAAGAGATCCATGAAGGATTTTGCGGAGATCACACCGGGGGGCATAGCCTATCCAAGAAGATAATACGCCAAGGATATTTCTGGCCAACCGTTAAAATGGATTCTTTCGATTATGTGAAGAAATGCGACAAATGCCAAAGATTCGCCACGATACCCCGAGCTCCACCATCCGAGCTGACCATGTTGACATCCCCATGGCCCTTTGCAGTATGGGGCATCGACCTCATAGGCTCTCTCCCGACTGGCAAAGGCGGAGTAAAATATGCTGTAGTCGCCGTAGATTACTTTACAAAATGGACGGAGGCTGAGCCATTGGCGACCATAACTTTGAAAAAGATCCTTGATTTCGTGGTAAAAAACATCGTATGCCGATACGGAGTACCGAGGAAGATCGTATCCAATAACGGGACCCAGTTCGATTGCGATTTGTTCACCAACTTTTGTGAAAAGAACGGCATAATAAAGAGTTTTTCATCAGTGGCTCACCCTCAAGTGAATGGTCAGGTCGAAGCCGTTAACAAAACTCTCAAGAGTTCACTAAGGAAAAAGTTGGAGGAAGCAAAGGGACGATGGCCCAAGGAATTGCCTCAAGTCCTTTGGGGGTATAGGACCACAGCTCGGACATCAACAGGACATACCCCGTTCTCTCTAGCATACGGATGTGAGGCAATGCTGCCTATCGAGGTCGAAATCCCAACGATTCGAACTCAAATTTACGATCAGAATTCAAATCACACTCAGCTCGAAGAAACCCTAGACTTGATCGAAGAAAAAAGAGAAGAGGCTCAGCTGAGAAATGCCGATTACCAGCAACGCACTATCAGATATTTCAACAAGAGGGTTCGAGATCGAAAGTTCGGAATGGGAGATCTGGTGTTGAGGCGCGTATTCCTAGCAACCCAAGATCCAGCAGCTGGAGTGCTCGGGCCGAACTGGGAAGGACCATACCAGATAGAGTCAGTAATCCGACCTGGCGTATACAAACTTGCGAGATTGAACGGGAGCCTAGTACCGCGAGCATGGAATGGCGAACACCTTAGACCTTACTATCAGTAGTATAGGAAGTGTGCTGCCTGTAACCATGATTTTCTATATGTATTAGCTTGGCTGTTTTTGAATTCCATCAAATAAAAGGTCTATTTTGTTCAACATGTAATCTCTTTTTATATTATTTTTTATTTTTTCAATCTCTCTTAATTTAATAACCTATGGTCACACTCATAGGATATTAAGGGGGCATCATTGGTATACATACCATCAGCTTAAAAAATAAATTAAAAAATATATATATACAAAAGTATTTGGATATAACCAAGTACGCGAGCTTAAATAGTTCGGACATAACCGAATTATCAAAAACAAAGTATTTGGATGTAACCAAGTACGCGAGCCTGCCTAGATAGTTCGGACATAACCGGATTATCAAAAAATAAAGTATTTGGATGTAACTAAATACGCGAGCTTGGATAGTTCGGACATAACCGAACCATCAAAAACCTAAAACATTTGGAGTTAACCAGATGTGCAAACTTAACAGGTTTGGAACAAACCGGCCAAAAAACTGATCAATGATTAGTAGGAACCTAAACCTACTTCGAGATAAGTCGAGATCGAGGCTGGAATATCTTAAAGAAAAATAGTTTCGAACTCTTAACCTCGGAGCAAAAACTGAGGATGAGGAAAAGTGACTAAACAAAAAAGATATAACCAAATCATATACGTTACATACCATATAAGTACTTCCGGGTTCATGGTTAAAGTAATATCCGACCTTGATAAATAACGAGGTCGGAAGCGGATAATTCGAACAAACTATGCATGAATGCAACGAGTTTCGAGCCTAAAATCCAAACTATGTTTATATGAATAAATAAACATAACTGATTCATCAACATAAAATGTGAAAAATATTTCGAGCCAAGAAATGAAAAGCATGTAAAAGAATAGTTAAAGAAATTGTATCAGCCCCATGGGCATAAATTAAAATAATTACAAAATAGGGGGACGCAGCCCCAATAAATGATCTCCCCGAGATCAGATTCAAGGAAGAGGAGTCTCCTTGGCCTTCTCAGCATCTGCAGCACCGGATTCCTCAGGACGAATAGCATGGCTATCCTCCTGAGCTCCCTCCGGAACGGCGTCCCGAGCAGCCTTTTCCTTTTCGAGCTGCTCAGCCTTCTCCTTCTCGAGTTGTTCAGCTTCTTCCTTCTCGAGCCGAGCATTCCACCTCTCAAGAAGCGGCGCCTCATGAGGACCTAAGAAGCTGGTGTCCAGATCTTCATTATAGGCCCACATCCGGTACATGGCCGAGTCGACCGCTTTCTCTTTCTTCTCTTTGTACTCGGCAAGGAGACGAGCCTTTGCATCCTCCATGATATCGAAGGTGGTGGCCTTATCCTCCTCAAGCTTCTTATTGGTCTCCCGAAGCTGGGCGATCTCTTTTTTATGCTCCTCAAGCTCGGCCTTCATACCCTCACGTTCCTTAGCTCCTGCCTCGAGTTTCGCATTCACTGCCTTCAGATCATCGCTCACCTTGAGGTGAAGATCTTTCGCCTCTTGAGCATGAGTCTTGCTCGAATGGACCTGATGGTTTAACTGGTAATTGAGCTGAGCAGTGAAGGCAAGAGCCTGAAAAGGGAATAAACCATCATTAGCTCCAGGTCAGTATGATTACAAGTAGAAAATGAAGGAGTATAGAAGAATACTTACCGCGGCGGTGTGCTCGATACTCTTCTCATAAAGAGCAGTGCAGTCTCGGGTATCATTTAAGCACTGCCACTGGGGAGCTTCGAGGCTGCCATAGCTCTGGCCGATCCGGGACATGACATCCGAGATCAGCGTGGATCCATGGGACCCAGCAGCATTGTCCACCGCATATGCATCCATATGGGTGGAGATTGATAGCTTCTGAACTCGGGAAGCAGAAGGCCTTTTGGAAGGCAAAGCAGAGGATGATTGACCCGTCACAAGAGGTTGGGGCCCAACCATGGTGGAGGCACCAACCAGCGTAGTCGGTGCCTCCGTAGAGGTGATGGCCTGCAGGGATGGCGCCGTCGTGGAAATGCCGGCCTGAGTAGTCGACGCAGCAACAGAGCTCGAAACCGGCGGAGCAGGGGGAGGCATTTTCTTGGACCTTTTAGAGCCTTTGCCCGGCTGGCCGGTCTTCAGCGACCCCGCCTTAGGGCGTTTGCTCCTCTTGGTACCAGCAGTGTCGATGAGGGTGTCAAGGTCGAAGTCCATCTCGCCTGCACAAGTCACAACACGGTGAGTAAAGTGAAGCACACAAGTTGTTTCAGTATCACAGATATAGAGTGATGATAGAAGAAACCTAACTGGAACTCTCCCCCGAGCTCGAGCTTGG